>NW_027185364.1:0-27500 GCF_022577435.1 Embiotoca jacksoni | reverse complement strand
GTTAATGAAATGGAGCGTGACGGTCGGTTGACTGTTCTCGTCCCACCATTTGTTTACGCCTCATCTCTGTCTGTCGAACCCGTCGCCACTCAACGGAAAATAAACTCACATTAGTTCATTGTTCCTCGTGCAACACCGTTTCAACTGTGAAGTCTGGGAACAAACATGAATTATTTTATCCTGATGGATGCACATCAAATCCATTACACTCTGACTACACTAATGATTGTTTTCATTATTGAAAAGATGTTTTAATTCAAAATGATGTAAAACAAAGCAGCAAATCTTCACATTTAAAAAGTTGCAAAAAACCTGTGTAAATATCATCTATCGCCACTGTTGTCAGTGAACCAAACCTTTGATAGAACTTTTAATTAAACTGGATTGGAAAATAAATTCAATCCTCTTCTTTCAGACCAACCCAGTAAAAATATCTCTCACCTGATCTAAACTAATTTGTTGTTGTGAAATCTTGATTCTTCACATTCTTTCAGTTCCGCTGAGTCATGAATCCCTAAAGACTCGGTACAGTTATTTTAATTGTTGACAGTTTGTAACGTCAGATTCCTAAAAGTGAATTTAACAAGATCCTTTTAAATGTTGGTGTTTGAAGTGAACAGAGAGGTGATGGTTGTTTTTGTGTCTTCAGTGAGGAAGAAGGCCAGGAGCCGCTGGCTGTCGTCGGCTCCCCCTACTGGATGGCCCCGGAGGTGCTGCGAGGAGAGGTGTATAATGAGAAGGTACTGATGGCTCCCTTTCTTCACCCCCCCACCCCACCCCTCCTCCTTCAGCTGCAGGTTGCTGCAAGAGTTCAAGGTCCGCAGCGAGTGATGAAAACAGGTCACATAAACCGAAGGAAGCAGGCGGGTGACGTAAAGCGATGAATATTTAATGAATCCGTTATTATGGCAAAGGCAAACAGACATTTGGTTACGTAATGACTGCACCTCTCGGGTTGCCAGGATTTTCTGTGCAGCTCAGTGGAAATCCTGATTGACCGTTTGGGTTGCATTTAAGTGATGGTTGTGTTTCTCTTCGAACCTCACGAGGAAAAAGACTTTAAATAATGCCAATCCACACTTAAATAAACTTTAAAAATATTATTTTCAGACCCCATGTCTACTGTAAAACTCATAAATTGGCCGTAAAGCAAATGTAAACTTGGTTAACTAGAAAACATGAAAACAACAATCCAATATTTTGTCTTTTGAGCAGAATATTTAAATGTCCGTCAAGAAATATTATCAGCAATTCTGTGATGTTTGATTATAAAAAAAAAGTTTATTTAAACCCAGTTATGAGATCAGTAAAAGGATCAGATCATCCCAGGTAAAATTATAAACCATATACTTGGTTTCTGTGCGTCTCTTCCTGTATTTGAGCTCATGTTTACCTCCCGTTGTGTGTCCTTCATTGATCGACTCGTCGTCCTGTCCCTGCAGGTGGACGTGTTTGCATACGGGATCATCTTGTGTGAGATCATAGCGAGGATACAAGCCGACCCCGACATCCTGCCACGCACCGAGGTACCGCTGACAACCTTCTCATCACGTACTCATCATCTCGTGCACGTCTCGTTTAATCCAGCTCCTTTTGTGTTTCGGGGGGAAAAGTTCCTAATGAATCCTTTATTGGTAATCATCTCGTCCTTTTCAAGGACCGTTTCCTGTATTCATTTACTGCCTGAAGTCAGTCAGTATCTCAAACTCTCCTGCAGCACCACTGTTGTGCAAGCAGCAGTGTTTAAAACGACTTTAAGCAACAGTTGCTCCACACCAGAGGTAATTTTGAAAATATGTAAAACGATGGATTTAATTTTAAAATATTAATCTCTGACAAACAGGAAGCGGACTTTCTTATCTTGACAAAAAATTGCATTCCTCAAAAGTGATTGCTGAAGGGCTGAAAATGAGCAACAAACTGAACGGAGTGCGTGTTGTGGGAATCCCTCATTACAAAGCCGTTTCATAACTGGGTTTGTTGTGTGTTCAAAACAGCAAAACTAAGAACATCCAGAACGGGTCCGATAGCTTTACTTTTGAATATGCTGTTGAAGTATTGTGTTGTCCCACAATGCAATGCACGAAGGTATTATGGGAGCTGCAACCAGCTGCAAAAATAGAATTGCAGATCATCTGAAAAATATCACACAAAAAAAAAAAAATAAAAAAAAAAATCACAAAACATTTTTATCTCATTGCTTTCAGTTCACACACATGTTGTACCAGTTCTTTCTCTCAGAAACGGCATGCATAATAATAAATTGGAGATGGTATGATTAGTATGCACTATTTATGTAGGACACACAGCCTCTGTGGTAAACCCAGATTCAAAGCCTTTGAAGCTGCATGAGAGTTTCTCCCCCTTGTGGTCGTTTGACAGTACAGCAGATGAAGCCATCATCCGGTAGTCACGTATCACGTCAGCATTAAAACCCAGGAGGGTGTCGGAGACGTGAATATAAACCCTCGTGTTTCATGTTCTGCAGGACTTTGGTCTGGATGTGGAGGCCTTTCAGCAGATGGTCGGCGACTGTCCCACCGACTTCCTGGAACTGGCCATCGCTTGCTGCAACGTAAGAAACACACACATTCATGATTTCTGTCAGTGCCGCGTCATGGCAGCAGGGTAACGTGTGCATTTAGCATACAGGGTTCATACAGGGTTCATACAGGGTTCACACAGGATTCATACAGGATTCATACAGGGTTCATACAGGATTCATACAGGGTTCATACAGGGTTCATACAGGGTTCACACAGGATTCACACAGGATTCACACAGGGTTCATACAGGATTCATACAGGATTCATACAGGATTCATACAGGGTTCATACAGGGTTCATACAGGGTTCATACAGGATTCATACAGGGTTCATACAGGATTCATACAGGGTTCATACAGGGTTCATACAGGGTTCATACAGGGTTCATACAGGATTCATACAGGATTCATACAGGATTCATATAGGATTCACACAGGATTCATACAGGATTCATACAGGATTCATACAGGGTTCATACAGGGTTCATACAGGGTTCATACAAGATTCACACAGGATTCACACAGGGTTCATACAGGGTTCATACAGGATTCATACAGGGTTCATACAGGGTTCATACAGGATTCATACAGGGTTCATACAGGGTTCATACAGGATTCATACAGGATTCATACAGGATTCATACAGGGTTCATACAGGATTCATACAGGATTCATACAGGGTTCATACAGGGTTCATACAGGATTCATACAGGGTTCATACAGGATTCATACAGGGTTCATACAGGGTTCATACAGGGTTCATACAGGATTCATACAGGGTTCATACAGGATTCATACAGGGCATTATGAAGGGAAGAATCTCTAAATCACTACAATTAACAAGAGAAATGATGATTATCATCAACAAAAAAATTACTGCAAAAATGTTTGAGGCTCCACATGGATGTTTGTGAAAAGGAAAAGTAGCTCTCATCTCTTTCCTTTACCTGATAATTAAAGAACATCTCTGTAACCTACATTTAAATGTCTTAAAGCCACTTGAACTTCTCCTGACTTTAGTTTTAGTCTGCAGATGAATAGAGGATTTAATCAGTCTGTTAAATAATGAGTCAGCGTTTTCTTTTTTCAGTTGAGCTCTTCTGTTTTAATCTTCCTCGTCTCTTCCTCCCTTCAGATGAATGCGAAGTTCCGTCCGTCGTTCTCCCAGATCGCAGCAGAGCTGGAGAGGAGGCAGGCTGAGAGAAAGCAGAAGGATGAACTGGCCATCAAAGGTGCCACATTTTGTAGATGTGAAGAGAGTGAACTGATGTTTGTTTCTGTACGACCACTTTTCATTCTGGTTTAATTTCTCTTTTGAAGCCGTTTCTCCGGCGGTTGGCCCCCTGCGGAGACGATCCCTCTGCCTCCTGTCGGATCCCCGCCTCTCCCGCAGTAAATCCGACATGCTCCATCCTCCGGACACGCCTCCTTCTGTGACCTTGGCGCCGACTGCTCGGGTCAACCCCTTCTCCCAGAGGGAGGACCTCAAAGGTGGGAAAATCAAGCTGTTCGACACTCCCAGCAAGTCGGTGATCTCCCTGACCTTCACTCTGCCTCCTCCGCCGGACTGCGACGATGCCGCTGCGTCCGAAGCCGGCGGCGCCGACGTGCCCAGGAGGCACCGGCGCTGCCACTCGCTGCCCTGCACGCCTCCTCCGCACCTCACGTCAGCGCCGAACAGCGTCCTCACCGAGGAGGAGTCCACAGGTGAGGAGGAGAGTCTTCTAGGAGGAGAGAAGGAGACTCACTCAGCAGATGATTCAGGTCTTCCTCTGTCTCTTGAGCCTCTGTTGTTGAACACGCAGGAAGAGGAGGAGCCAGAGGAGCCAGAAGAGGAGGAGGAGGAGGAGGAGGAGGAGGAGGAGGGAGGCGAGGAGCCCATGGACTGCACCAGCACCCCAGACACACAGGACAGTGTTTCATCTCCTTACTCTAATCTCTCCCCTCCTCCCTCTCACTCCTCCACCCCCCTCCAAGCCGCCACCCCTCCCTTCTCCAACGGCTGGAGGTCGGCCATCTCTAACGGGCCTCCCTGCCTGCCCCCCCCTCACCAATTTGGACAACAACAACGTGGTCGTGAGTCGACCGCTGGGCTGGAGCGCCACAACCAACAACAACGGCTACCACCCCCCCCCCAGCGACCCGGCCGGCTCCTCCCCGTTCGGCTCCGGCAGCGGTCACTCTCTGGACCAGGAGGAGGTGATCTCCTGTCCCGGCTGCTGCCTGGCCGGCCTTCGCTTCCCCTCGATGTGTCTGAGAGCTCCACCGCGCAGAAACCCCTACAAGAACTTGAACGGGGACCACGCGGCCTCCCGCGGGCTGCTCTGTTCGGGCCCTAAGGAAATGCCGCCCTCGCCGACCCCCCCACACCACCACCACCACCACCACCACCAGCCTGGAGCCGGGGCTCGCCTTGCCGGGGGCGCAGACATAAACCCCAACACCAAACACTCCCAGAGCAGGTGTGGAGGCGCTGCACCAAAAGCTCTTCCCTGGAAAATCAAGCGGGTCCTCTTAAGATTTGCACAGATTTTAACGCAGCAATAACTCTGCTGATTTTCCAGACACACCTTTTGGTGCACGGGTGGCTGTGCACCTCGGTTCACTAAAATACTCTTTCTGACTTTCTCCGTGAAAGCTGTGTAGACAGGGACTTCTGCTGGTGACCTGTCGTGTGTCGCCCTCTGCTGGACTGAGGGCGTCACAGCCTGTGATGTCAGCCGTGCCTGCGTAGCTCGAAATGATCGTCCTGAACTGAGCAGCATGAAAACACTCCCGTCCGGGGTCCAGTCACTTAGATCCTGTATGTTGTCAGTTGTAAAGATTCTTATGATGATGATGATTCTGAGATGAGGAATGTTAAGCTTAGTATTAATACTGTTGCAATGATTTTTGATGTTTGGTGCTGAATGAACAGGCAGTTTTTCCTTTAATGTCTTTAATTATCGAGGTGTATGGTGCACGGCTGAGGCGTGTGTGTGCGCGTGTGTGCGCGCACGCGTGTGTGTGTGTGTGTGTGTGTGTGTGTGTGTGTGTGTGTGTGTGTGTGTGTGCGTGTGCTGTACACCATTCTTAAGACTCTTTGTGTTGCTGTATGATCTCTGTTGGCCTGGTGAAGCACTTCATCTGTATTACTGTTGTCCATGAGGAAGCTGTTAATATCATTATATTTGGGAATGAATGGTCAAAGACCTGCTTTATGAGATGTACAGATTCTTATTATTTAAAGATGGCATTGAATAAAAAGATAGAATGCACTGATGTTCTGCTGATCTGCGTCTACGTTTTTTTTCAGCCATAATCTAAGTGCCTTTATTCATGTTTCCTTCAGGTTGAATTTCACCGTCATCGGGTCAAATATTCTATTTGTTCAGTATTTTATTTTTAATGAACAAAGTACCTCGAAAATCAAGTCTTATTAGCCTTAAAAAACAGTTGTGTTTCATAATTAGAAAATATCATGCTAAACTAAGCTGGTGTATGTCAACTTGGCCGCTATATATAAAAAAAAAAAAAAAAAAAAGGTGGCCGCCATATTGGTCCGGGCAACCTGCGCCAGCTCAGTGACAGAACTGGATTTAGGACACGGACTCGTGCACTTCTTGGAGCTGAACACATCGTCGCGTGGTCCAAACGATATCTCGGGATTCACCTTTCACCGGTAAAAGTCAGCACTAGTTTGTGGCTTCATTTGGTCGTTACATCATATTTAGAGATAACTAACTACACTCAGCTTTTCAGAGCTAGCTATCGTTAGCTCTGACAGAAGGATTTAGAAATACTGAAAGACAATAAAAGATATTTGATCTTTTATTGTCTTTCAGTATTTCTAAATCCTTTCACTGCTATAAAAATATAGAAAGCAGACTGCGGATGTCTGTATATTTGATTTGTAGTTGTTGATTTTTTTTCTGTTTCAATAATGGTCAAATATTTGTGCTTGAAAATTCATGATTTTGATATTTCTTCAATATTATAAAGTGAATGAGCTGTTTTCTGATCTGGAACACAAAATCTAAAGTAAATTGGGGACTTAGAAAAGAAAAAAGTGAATTTCCACAATGTATAAAACTTTCTGCACATTTCAGGTAAACTGAATCAGATTATATCAGGATGTCTCCACAAGTAGTAACTGAGGAATATAAATCAAATTCATGCTTCAGCAGTGATCGTATTTACAAGTCCTGAAGACGAAGCTTGACGTCGTTTCACAGATAATAGTCCAACTCAAGATTTTAAGTTACTGAAGATAAAACTATTGAACGACACATAGATTAAACACTCGACAGTATTGGGAAAGACTTGACTCCTTTTTGTGGAGAAAACCGCGGCTCCCCTGTTGACTTGTACGTGATGACAGCCCGATCTTGCCCTGACCAATATGGCGGACGCGTTGGGTGAAGCAGCCATCAGCTCTCTGTAGCCTAAATACGTCGATATGTGGTGTACATGGTGATGTCTCTCCATCGGCTTCCTGTAAGATCAACATCTGACTTCAAAATTCTTCTCCTTACTTTACAAAGCGCTTTGTGGCCGAGCTCCATCTAATCCTAAAGACCTTATGCGCTCCTACATCCTCCTAATCGAGCGCTTTACTCAGAGTCAACGTCTTCCTGAACCGGCTCTGTTTGAGTTCTCCACTTTTAAAATTCATCTTTTAAACATTCCTTTTTGATTAAAGCTCGTAGTTAAGTCTGGTCCCGGTGACCCTGAACCGTCCCTTAGTTAGGTCCAGCTCCCCGGGGAACTTTCCCATGATGCACTGCGCTCCTCTCCTCTTTCACTCTCCATGCTTTTATATTGCACCGTTGCATCTTATTAAGTCTCTCCTGTATCTTCGTGCTTTGCTCTACAGGAGTCTCTCGCTGCGTTTCTGGTCTGCGGTTACTCGTCCCACCAACTGCTCACTGCTTCATGTCCCTCCATGCTGTTCTTTTCTCTCTCTGCTCTCCTCTCACTTCACTGTGTTAAGTGCCCTGAGATGACTTATGTTGTGATTGGACGCCGTATAAAACAAAAAACTGACAAGAAGTGATGGCATGTTTTTTTTTTTTTGACCTTTATTTAACCAGGTAAAATCAATTGAGAACCAATTCTCATTTACAATGATGACCAATGTTAGCATTTAGCTCAGTAGCATATATGCTGACATGTTAACATGCCGTCATCAAGATGGTGAACATGTGTATAACCATGTTCAGTATCAACATATTTAACATTGTGCACATATTAGTATGTTGGTGTTGACTTCGTTGGGAAAACGTCTATTTGGTGGCTATTTTCTTTTCTTTTGACCACCACTCTGTTCTCTTTTTAAACTTTTGATTTATGTTTATTCCAATGACGAAAATGAGAAGAATGGAACAATAATCACTTCAAAGCTGATGGTTCAAATCAGACTTTTTTCTCTGCCACGTATTTCCAAATGCTGAATGTTAAAAAAAATGTTTTTTGAGGAACAGCAGCAGAAAAACATCAATTTAATCTTTTTATATTTTTTTTAAATGACAAAACAACTTCATCGTTTGAGTCTGACTGTTTTGTTCTCAAATTTTTAAATGGATTAAAGCCTTTCCTCTCTCTTACAAAACCACCGGCCTTCAATTAAATCCTTATCTCTCTCCACCCCCCCACCTCCTCCTGTCTGCTGCTCGCTCCGTCTCCTCCTCAGTGGCTCCTCACAGGTGCGTTCGTCTTGTTTTAAAGGGAATCGGTCACCTCTAGTACTCTACCTGCTGTATAAGCCCATCACAGTCCGACTTTCCTGCTCCAGAGGTCACCAGGTTGCCATGGGGACACCGGGTGTGTCCTGGTTGACAGTGCTGCTGGTGTGCATCATTTTTGTGCCGTATATCACAGGTAAGTCCTGAAATTAACATCCGTTAGAGCTGCTGCAGCCGTGTTGTACGTCGGACCAAGACGCCCATCTTCTCAAGTGTTAACAAAGTTGTGACAATCAGACTTAACAGGTCAATGGGCATCTGTGTGCGTGTGCTATTTCTGTGCGGGTTTCGTGATCTTCCCAGGGTCGGCTGGTTTAGTCTGTTCCACCGCAGTGGAATCACTGGACTTAGGTTGCCTCCTGCGGTGGGATTGTCCCCATGCCAGTCCTAATACCACCTACACCGTGCAGACGAAGACACAGGGGTAAGTCTCACCGTCTGAGTGTGTGTGTGACACGCTGCTTTCACAACTACAATAAAGGTCTCCCACCCACCACAGTTCATTCTCACGCGTTCCTTTTGGGTTTTATTCTCTTTGTCTGACGAATGCATCTCAATATACTTTTAGTTACTGGTATGTGAAGTATTTTGTACCTTTTTAATTTAGTTTTTTCATGCTTCATGGTGTCTATAACAGACTGTCATATCGTCCTGCGTTGGGTCAATAACATTTATCTGTATTGTAACACTACACCTCAAAAAGCTTGAGTAAAAATATTTTAAATATATTTGACATCAAAATGGAAATAATTGTACTGTAGGTTATCCTTGTTGGGATCCTTGGGGTGGACAAAAAAGTAGAAACAGCAGAGAGTATAATGATACAGTTAAATCTACACTCTCTAACAGTTACAATAAAAACTGAACTATTGGTCCCTGGCCAGAGTTACAGTTTCTACTTTAAGACAATGTGTGTCTCTCAAGCTCCTTTTTATGGTCTCTACATAGCTTCATACAGGACTAAGATATGTTTGCATACACTGAAAGAACACATGAAGTTAACATGGTCAGATTAAGGCAACCTGTTGTGGCAGTCTGTCTAATTAATCAAATATAAGCCACTGATGAACTGCAGGCGCGATAACTTCAGTCTGACGCAAATGACATGAGATGTAACTAAATGTTTATTGGAAAAAAAAAATCACATTTACGTTGTGTCACATGGTAGAAAAACGATGTGCTCCGGTGTCTAATATGCAGCTCTCTGTCGGACTGATGTCACAAACTCTCAGTATTAAAGAGACCAACCTGTCTGTCGTCTGTACAACCAAAATCTCAGTTATGTAGACAAAGATGTTGCAATCTAAATTAATTTTGTATAAATTTAACTTGTCAAGTAACTTTCCCTCTCAGTTGACCTACCTTGAAAAGTAAATATAATTATATTTCATTTTAATACAGACTAAAACTTTACCACAATCAGTTGTAATATCTAAACTATTGAATAAAAACGTGTACAACAGTCCGTCATGTCTCTTGTTTAGGTTTCCTGCTGTGAGACGAAGCAGCAGAACGAACAGTGAAGTCTGATCACGTGACTGTGCTCCCGTGTGCTGTGTTCAGGGACCCCTGGCAGGACGTGCCGTGGTGTGTTTGGATCTCGTCCCACCGCTGTGAAGTCTCTCTGGCCTTTTCAAATTTCGAGCTGTACAACATGATCCGTCTCGGCGTCCACCTGAACCCCAGCTCCACCGTGTGGATCGATCCGCGCAAGTTCGACTACAGTGACTTCGGTCAGTGACAATCGGAGGTTTCTGTCCTGCAGCAGATTGTGAAATGTGACAGATAAAGTTGTCTCCCTTTCAGCAGGAGGGACAAACATCAGTGAAAAACAAAAAAAAGGCCTTCTGGAGCACACATTTTAAAACTTCGGCTTTAAAAGCACTTTACCAGCTTCAGTGTGTGATATGTGATGGAGGATAATTAATGTTGAGCTTTAAGATAATTAACAATTCCTCTCTCTCTCTCTCTGCTGCACTCTCCAGCCTTCAGCCCTCCATCTGTCTCAGTGTCATTGAAAGACGATCAGCTGTTGGTAAAGGTGCAGTTCCCCTGTGCTGCAAACAAGAGGTGCTCCATGGAGCGGTGCTGCCCCATCTCTCAGCTGATTGACCCCTGGACCACAGTGACTGTGTACAACGACCTCAGTCGCTCTGAATACCAGGTAGAACTCCCACCCATCATGTTGGTCTCTGTTTAATTTCCTTTCACACACTATAGCATGACTGTTTCTTCATATTTCAGACAACATGCTATAGTCTGACTTTTTTTGTTGTTTGTGACGACATGCTATAGTCTGACTTACGTTGATGTTATCTTAGCCGGCATGATGATGCAGTTGTCAGCATTGTCGTCTCAGTCTAAAGGTCAAAGTTTCGATCCCTGCCTGGGACGTTCAACGTGGAATCTGCATGTTCCTTTACCGAAATATGATAATAAAAAGGCATGTCGTCTGAAATCTGAATTTTTTAAATTATATTTTAGAAAACATGCTATAGTATGACTTTTTTTTTATCATATTTTAGAAGACATGCTATAGTATGACTTTTTGGTCATATTTTAGACGACATGCTATAGTATGACTTTTTTTTTATCATATTTTAGAAGACATGCTATAGTCTGACTTTTTGGTCATATTTTGGACGACATGCTATAGTATGACTTTTTAATCATATTTTGCACGACATGCTATAGTCTGACTTTTTGGTCATATTTTGGACGACATGCTATAGTATGACTTTTTGGTCATATTTTAGACGACATGCTATAGTATGACTTTTTGGTCATATTTTAGACGACATGCTATAGTATGACTTTTTGGTCATATTTTAGACGACATGCTATAGTATGACTTTTTGGTCATATTTTGGACGACATGCTATAGTATGACTTTTTGGTCATATTTTAGACGACATGCTATAGTATGACTTTTTGGTCATATTTTGGACGACATGCTATAGTATGACTTTTTGGTCATATTATAGACGACATGCTATAGTATGACTTTTTAATCATATTTTGCACGACATGCTATAGTCTGACTTTTTGGTCATATTTTGGACGACATGCTATAGTATGACTTTTTGGTCATATTTTGGACGACATGCTATAGTATGACTTTTTGGTCATATTATAGACGACATGCTATAGTATGACTTTTTAATCATATTTTGCACGACATGCTATAGTCTGACTTTTTGGTCATATTATAGACGACATGCTATAGTATGACTTTTTGATCATATTTTAGACGACATGCTATAGTATGACTTTTTGATCATATTTTAGATGACATGCTATAGTATGACTTTTTAATCATATTTTGCACGACATGCTATAGTATGACTTTTTGGTCATATTATAGACGACATGCTATAGTATGACTTTTTTTAATCATATTTTAGACGACATGCTATAGTATGACTTTTTGATCATATTTTAGACGACATGCTATAGTATGACTTTTTTTAATCATATTTTGGACGACATGCTATAGTATGACTTTTTGATCATATTTTAGACGACATGCTATAGTATGACTTTTTGGTCATATTTTAGACGACATGCTATAGTATGACTTTTTTTAATCATATTTTAGACGACATGCTATAGTCTGACTTTTTGGTCATATTTTAGACGACATGCTATAGTATGACTTTTTTTAATCATATTTTAGACGACATGCTATAGTATGACTTTTTGATCATATTTTAGACGACATGCTATAGTATGACTTTTTGGTCATATTTTAGACGACATGCTATAGTATGACTTTTTTTAATCATATTTTAGACGACATGCTATAGTATGACTTTTTGATCATATTTTAGACGACATGCTATAGTATGACTTTTTTTAATCATATTTTGGACGACATGCTATAGTATGACTTTTTGGTCATATTTTAGACGACATGCTATAGTATGACTTTTTTTAATCATATTTTAGACGACATGCTATAGTATGACTTTTTGGTCATATTTTAGACGACATGCTATAGTATGACTTTTTAATCATATTTTGGACGACATGCTATAGTCTGACTTTTTGGTCATATTTTGGACGACATGCTATAGTATGACTTTTTGGTCATATTTTGGACGACATGCTATAGTATGACTTTTTGGTCATATTATAGACGACATGCTATAGTATGACTTTTTAATCATATTTTGCACGACATGCTATAGTCTGACTTTTTGGTCATATTATAGACGACATGCTATAGTATGACTTTTTGATCATATTTTAGACGACATGCTATAGTATGACTTTTTGGTCATATTTTAGATGACATGCTATAGTATGACTTTTTAATCATATTTTGCACGACATGCTATAGTATGACTTTTTGGTCATATTATAGACGACATGCTATAGTATGACTTTTTTTAATCATATTTTGGACGACATGCTATAGTATGACTTTTTGATCATATTTTAGACGACATGCTATAGTATGACTTTTTGGTCATATTTTAGACGACATGCTATAGTATGACTTTTTTTAATCATATTTTAGACGACATGCTATAGTCTGACTTTTTGGTCATATTTTAGACGACATGCTATAGTATGACTTTTTTTAATCATATTTTAGACGACATGCTATAGTATGACTTTTTGATCATATTTTAGACGACATGCTATAGTATGACTTTTTGGTCATATTTTAGACGACATGCTATAGTATGACTTTTTTTAATCATATTTTAGACGACATGCTATAGTATGACTTTTTGATCATATTTTAGACGACATGCTATAGTATGACTTTTTTTAATCATATTTTGGACGACATGCTATAGTATGACTTTTTGGTCATATTTTAGACGACATGCTATAGTATGACTTTTTTTAATCATATTTTAGACGACATGCTATAGTATGACTTTTTGGTCATATTTTAGACGACATGCTATAGTATGACTTTTTTTAATCATATTTTAGACGACATGCTATAGTATGACTTTTTGGTCATATTTTGGACGACATGCTATAGTATGACTTTTTGGTCATATTTTGGACGACATGCTATAGTATGACTTTTTGGTCATATTTTAGACGACATGCTATAGTATGACTTTTTAATCATATTTTGGACGACATGCTATAGTCTGACTTTTTGGTCATATTTTGGACGACATGCTATAGTATGACTTTTTGGTCATATTTTGGACGACATGCTATAGTATGACTTTTTGGTCATATTATAGACGACATGCTATAGTATGACTTTTTAATCATATTTTGCACGACATGCTATAGTCTGACTTTTTGGTCATATTATAGACGACATGCTATAGTATGACTTTTTGATCATATTTTAGACGACATGCTATAGTATGACTTTTTGGTCATATTTTAGATGACATGCTATAGTATGACTTTTTAATCATATTTTGCACGACATGCTATAGTATGACTTTTTGGTCATATTATAGACGACATGCTATAGTATGACTTTTTTTAATCATATTTTAGACGACATGCTATAGTATGACTTTTTTTAATCATATTTTGGACGACATGCTATAGTATGACTTTTTGGTCATATTATAGACGACATGCTATAGTATGACTTTTTTTAATCATATTTTGCACGACATGCTATAGTATGACTTTTTTTAATCATATTTTGGACGACATGCTATAGTATGACTTTTTTTAATCATATTTTGGACGACATGCTATAGTATGACTTTTTTTAATCATATTTTGGACGACATGCTATAGTATGACTTTTTTTAATCATATTTTAGACGACATGCTATAGTATGACTTTTTTTAATCATATTTTGGACGACATGCTATAGTATGACTTTTTGGTCATATTTTAGACGACATGCTATAGTATGACTTTTTTTAATCATATTTTGCACGACATGCTATAGTATGACTTTTTTTAATCATATTTTGGACGACATGCTATAGTATGACTTTTTTTAATCATATTTTGGACGACATGCTATAGTATGACTTTTTTTAATCATATTTTAGACGACATGCTATAGTATGACTTTTTTTAATCATATTTTGGACGACATGCTATAGTATGACTTTTTGGTCATATTTTAGACGACATGCTATAGTATGACTTTTTTTAATCATATTTTGCACGACATGCTATAGTATGACTTTTTGGTCATATTATAGACGACATGCTATAGTATGACTTTTTGATCATATTTTAGACGACATGCTATAGTATGACTTTTTTTAATCATATTTTGGACGACATGCTATAGTATGACTTTTTGATCATATTTTAGACGACATGCTATAGTATGACTTTTTGGTCATATTTTAGACGACATGCTGCAGTATGACTTTTTGGTCATATTTTAGACGACATGCTATAGTATGACTTTTTTTAATCATATTTTAGACGACATGCTATAGTATGACTTTTTGGTCATATTTTAGACGACATGCTATAGTATGACTTTTTTTAATCATATTTTAGACGACATGCTATAGTCTGACTTTTTTTAATCATATTTTAGACGACATGCTATAGTATGACTTTTTGGTCA
This sequence comes from Embiotoca jacksoni, assembly GCF_022577435.1. Classification (NCBI taxonomy): domain Eukaryota; kingdom Metazoa; phylum Chordata; class Actinopteri; family Embiotocidae; genus Embiotoca; species Embiotoca jacksoni. Next base: position 12,696 of record NW_027185364.1, on the reverse strand, counting down.
TATTTTAGACGACATGCTATAGTATGACTTTTTTTAATCATATTTTAGACGACATGCTATAGTATGACTTTTTTTAATCATATTTTAGACGACATGCTATAGTATGACTTTTTGGTCATATTTTAGACGACATGCTATAGTATGACTTTTTTTAATCATATTTTAGACGACATGCTATAGTATGACTTTTTGATCATATTTTAGACGACATGCTATAGTATGACTTTTTTTAATCATATTTTAGACGACATGCTATAGTATGACTTTTTGGTCATATTTTAGACGACATGCTATAGTATGACTTTTTGATCATATTTTAGACGACATGCTATAGTATGACTTTTTTTAATCATATTTTAGACGACATGCTATAGTATGACTTTTTTTAATCATATTTTAGACGACATGCTATAGTATGACTTTTTGATCATATTTTAGACGACATGCTATAGTATGACTTTTTTTAATCATATTTTAGACGACATGCTATAGTATGACTTTTTTTAATCATATTTTAGAAGACATGCTATAGTATGACTTTTTGGTCATATTTTAGACGACATGCTATAGTATGACTTTTTTTAATCATATTTTAGACGACATGCTATAGTATGACTTTTTTTAATCATATTTTAGACGACATGTTATAGTATGACTTTTTTTAATCATATTTTAGACGACATGCTATAGTATGACTTTTTTTAATCATATTTTGGACGACATGCTATAGTATGACTTTTTGATCATATTTTAGACGACATGCTATAGTATGACTTTTTGGTCATATTTTAGACGACATGCTATAGTATGACTTTTTTTAATCATATTTTAGACGACATGCTATAGTATGACTTTTTTTAATCATATTTTAGACGACATGCTATAGTATGACTTTTTGGTCATATTTTAGACGACATGCTATAGTATGACTTTTTTTAATCATATTTTAGACGACATGCTATAGTATGACTTTTTTTAATCATATTTTAGACGACATGCTATAGTATGACTTTTTGGTCATATTTTAGACGACATGCTATAGTATGACTTTTTTTAATCATATTTTAGACGACATGCTATAGTATGACTTTTTGAACATATTTTAGACGACATGCTATAGTATGACTTTTTTTAATCATATTTTAGACGACATGCTATAGTATGACTTTTTTTAATCATATTTTAGACGACATGCTATAGTATGACTTTTTGGTCATATTTTAGACGACATGCTATAGTATGACTTTTTTTAATCATATTTTAGACGACATGCTATAGTATGACTTTTTGGTCATATTTTAGACGACATGCTATAGTATGACTTTTTTTAATCATATTTTAGACGACATGCTATAGTATGACTTTTTTTAATCATATTTTAGACGACATGCTATAGTATGACTTTTTGGTCATATTTTAGACGACATGCTATAGTATGACTTTTTTTAATCATATTTTAGACGACATGCTATAGTATGACTTTTTTTAATCATATTTTAGACGACATGCTATAGTATGACTTTTTGATCATATTATAGACGACATGCTATAGTATGACTTTTTTTAATCATATTTTAGACGACATGCTATAGTATGACTTTTTGATCATATTTTAGACGACATGCTATAGTATGACTTTTTTTAATCATATTTTAGACGACATGCTATAGTATGACTTTTTGATCATATTTTAGACGACATGCTATAGTATGACTTTTTTATCATATTTTGGACGACATGCTATAGTATAACTTTTTTTATCATATTATAAACGACATGCTATAGTATGACTTTTTTTTTTATGATATTATAGACGACATGCTATAGTATGACTTTTTTATCATGTTATAGACGACATGCTATAGTATAACTTTTTTTATCATATTATAAACGACATGCTATAGTATGACTTTTTTTTTTATCATATTTTAGACGACATGCTATAGTATGACTTTTTTATCATATTTTAGGCGTCATGCTATAGTATGACTTTTTTGTCATATTTTGGACGACATGCTATAGTATGACTTTTTGATCATATTTTAGACGACATGCTATAGTATGACTTTTTGATCATATTTTAGACGACATGCTATAGTATGACTTTTTTTATCATATTTTAGACGACATGCTATAGTATGACTTTTTGATCATATTTTAGACGACATGCTATAGTCTGACTTTTTTGTAATATTTTAGACGACATGCTATAGTATGACTTTTTGACCATATTTTAGACGACATGCTACAGTATGACTTTTTTATCATCTTATAGACGACATGCTATAGTATGACTTTTTGGTCATATTTTAGACGACATGCTATAGTATGACTTTTTGACCATATTTTAGACGACATGCTATAGTATGACTTTTTTATCATCTTATAGACGACATGCTATAGTATGACTTTTTGGTCATATTGTAGACGACATGTTATAGTATGACTTTTTCATCATATTTTAGACGACATGCTATAGTATGACTTTTTGGTCATATTGTAGACGACATGTTATAGTATGACTTTTTGGTCATATTGTAGACGACATGCTATAGTATGACTTTTTCATCATATTTTAGACGACATGCTATAGTATGACTTTTTGGTCATATTGTAGACGACATGCTATAGTATGACTTTTTTATCATATTTTAGACGACATGCTATAGTATGACTTTTTTTAATCATATTTTGGACGACATGCTATAGTATGACTTTTTGATCATATTTTAGACGACATGCTATAGTATGACTTTTTGGTCATATTTTAGACGACATGCTATAGTATGACTTTTTTTAATCATATTTTAGACGACATGCTATAGTCTGACTTTTTGGTCATATTATAGACGACATGCTACAGTATGACTTTTTGGTCATATTTTAGACGACATGCTATAGTATGACTTTTTTTAATCATATTTTAGACGACATGCTATAGTATGACTTTTTGGTCATATTTTAGACGACATGCTATAGTATGACTTTTTTTAATCATATTTTAGACGACATGCTATAGTATGACTTTTTGATCATATTTTAGACGACATGCTATAGTATGACTTTTTTTAATCATATTTTGGACGACATGCTATAGTATGACTTTTTGATCATATTTTAGACGACATGCTATAGTATGACTTTTTTTAATCATATTTTAGACGACATGCTATAGTATGACTTTTTGATCATATTTTAGACGACATGCTATAGTATGACTTTTTGGTCATATTTTAGACGACATGCTATAGTATGACTTTTTTTAATCATATTTTAGACGACATGCTATAGTATGACTTTTTTTAATCATATTTTAGACGACATGCTATAGTATGACTTTTTGATCATATTTTAGACGACATGCTATAGTATGACTTTTTTTAATCATATTTTGGACGACATGCTATAGTATGACTTTTTGATCATATTTTAGACGACATGCTATAGTATGACTTTTTTTAATCATATTTTGGACGACATGCTATAGTATGACTTTTTGATCATATTTTAGACGACATGCTATAGTATGACTTTTTTTAATCATATTTTAGACGACATGCTATAGTATGACTTTTTGGTCATATTTTAGACGACATGCTATAGTATGACTTTTTGATCATATTTTAGACGACATGCTATAGTATGACTTTTTTTAATCATATTTTAGACGACATGCTATAGTATGACTTTTTGATCATATTTTAGACGACATGCTATAGTATGACTTTTTTTAATCATATTTTAGACGACATGCTATAGTATGACTTTTTTTAATCATATTTTAGACGACATGCTATAGTATGACTTTTTGATCATATTTTAGACGACATGCTATAGTATGACTTTTTGGTCATATTTTAGACGACATGCTATAGTATGACTTTTTTTAATCATATTTTAGACGACATGCTATAGTATGACTTTTTTTTAATCATATTTTAGACGACATGTTATAGTATGACTTTTTTTAATCATATTTTAGACGACATGCTATAGTATGACTTTTTTTAATCATATTTTGGACGACATGCTATAGTATGACTTTTTGATCATATTTTAGACGACATGCTATAGTATGACTTTTTGGTCATATTTTAGACGACATGCTATAGTATGACTTTTTTTAATCATATTTTAGACGACATGCTATAGTATGACTTTTTGATCATATTTTAGACGACATGCTATAGTATGACTTTTTTTAATCATATTTTAGACGACATGCTATAGTATGACTTTTTTTAATCATATTTTAGACGACATGCTATAGTATGACTTTTTGGTCATATTTTAGACGACATGCTATAGTATGACTTTTTTTAATCATATTTTAGACGACATGCTATAGTATGACTTTTTGGTCATATTTTAGACGACATGCTATAGTATGACTTTTTTTAATCATATTTTAGACAACATGCTATAGTATGACTTTTTTTAATCATATTTTAGACGACATGCTATAGTATGACTTTTTGGTCATATTTTAGACGACATGCTATAGTATGACTTTTTTTAATCATATTTTAGACGACATGCTATAGTATGACTTTTTTTAATCATATTTTAGACGACATGCTATAGTATGACTTTTTGGTCATATTTTAGACGACATGCTATAGTATGACTTTTTGATCATATTTTAGACGACATGCTATAGTATGACTTTTTTTAATCATATTTTAGACGACATGCTATAGTATGACTTTTTGGTCATATTTTAGACGACATGCTATAGTATGACTTTTTGATCATATTTTAGACGACATGCTATAGTATGACTTTTTTTAATCATATTTTAGACGACATGCTATAGTATGACTTTTTGATCATATTTTAGACGACATGCTATAGTATGACTTTTTTTAATCATATTTTAGACGACATGCTATAGTATGACTTTTTTTAATCATATTTTAGACGACATGCTATAGTATGACTTTTTGGTCATATTTTGGACGACATGCTATAGTGTGACTTTTTGGTCATATTTTGGACGACATGCTATAGTATGACTTTTTAATCATATTTTGCACGACATGCTATAGTCTGACTTTTTCATCATATTTTAGACGACATGCTATAGTATGACTTTTTGGTCATATTGTAGACGACATGCTATAGTATGACTTTTTTATCATATTTTAGACGACATGCTATAGTATGACTTTTTTTAATCATATTTTGGACGACATGCTATAGTATGACTTTTTGATCATATTTTAGACGACATGCTATAGTATGACTTTTTGGTCATATTTTAGACGACATGCTATAGTATGACTTTTTTTAATCATATTTTAGACGACATGCTATAGTCTGACTTTTTGGTCATATTATAGACGACATGCTACAGTATGACTTTTTGGTCATATTTTAGACGACATGCTATAGTATGACTTTTTTTAATCATATTTTAGACGACATGCTATAGTATGACTTTTTGGTCATATTTTAGACGACATGCTATAGTATGACTTTTTTTAATCATATTTTAGACGACATGCTATAGTATGACTTTTTGATCATATTTTAGACGACATGCTATAGTATGACTTTTTTTAATCATATTTTGGACGACATGCTATAGTATGACTTTTTGATCATATTTTAGACGACATGCTATAGTATGACTTTTTTTAATCATATTTTAGACGACATGCTATAGTATGACTTTTTGATCATATTTTAGACGACATGCTATAGTATGACTTTTTTTAATCATATTTTAGACGACATGCTATAGTATGACTTTTTGGTCATATTTTAGACGACATGCTATAGTATGACTTTTTGATCATATTTTAGACGACATGCTATAGTATGACTTTTTTTAATCATATTTTAGACGACATGCTATAGTATGACTTTTTGGTCATATTTTAGACGACATGCTATAGTATGACTTTTTGATCATATTTTAGACGACATGCTATAGTATGACTTTTTTTAATCATATTTTAGACGACAATGCTAATAGTATGACTTTTTGATCATATTTTAGACGACATGCTATAGTATGACTTTTTTTAATCATATTTTAGACGACATGCTATAGTATGACTTTTTTTAATCATATTTTAGACGACATGCTATAGTATGACTTTTTTTAATCATATTTTAGACGACATGCTATAGTATGACTTTTTTTTAATCATATTTTAGACGACATGTTTATAGTATGACTTTTTTTAATCATATTTTAGACGACATGCTATAGTATGACTTTTTTTAATCATATTTTGGACGACATGCTATAGTATGACTTTTTGATCATATTTTTAGACGACAATGCTATAGTATGACTTTTTGGTCATATTTTAGACGACATGCTATAGTATGACTTTTTTTAATCATATTTTAGACGACATGCTATAGTATGACTTTTTGATCATATTTTAGACGACATGCTATAGTATGACTTTTTTTAATCATATTTTAGACGACATGCTATAGTATTGACTTTTTTTAATCATATTTTAGACGACATGCTATAGTATGACTTTTTTGGTCATATTTTAGACGACATGCTATAGTATGACTTTTTTTAATCATATTTTAGACGACATGCTATAGTATGACTTTTGGTCATATTTTAGACGACATGCTATAGTATGACTTTTTTTAATCATATTTTAGACAACATGCTATAGTATGACTTTTTTTAATCATATTTTAGACGACATGCTATAGTATGACTTTTTGGTCATATTTTAGACGACATGCTATAGTATGACTTTTTTTAATCATATTTTAGACGACATGCTATAGTATGACTTTTTTTAATCATATTTTAGACGACATGCTATAGTATGACTTTTTGGTCATATTTTAGACGACATGCTATAGTATGACTTTTTGATCATATTTTAGACGACATGCTATAGTATGACTTTTTTTAATCATATTTTAGACGACATGCTATAGTATGACTTTTTGGTCATATTTTAGACGACATGCTATAGTATGACTTTTTGATCATATTTTAGACGACATGCTATAGTATGACTTTTTTTAATCATATTTTAGACGACATGCTATAGTATGACTTTTTGATCATATTTTAGACCGACATGCTATAGTATGACTTTTTTAATCATATTTTAGACGACATGCTATAGTATGACTTTTTTTAATCATATTTTAGACGACATGCTATAGTATGACTTTTTGGTCATATTTTGGACGACATGCTATAGTATGACTTTTTTTAATCATATTTTAGACGACATGCTATAGTATGACTTTTTTTAATCATATTTTAGACGACATGCTATAGTATGACTTTTTGGTCATATTTTAGACGACATGCTATAGTATGACTTTTTTTAATCATATTTTAGACGACATGCTATAGTATGACTTTTTGGTCATATTTTAGACGACATGCTATAGTATGACTTTTTTTAATCATATTTTAGACAACATGCTATAGTATGACTTTTTTTAATCATATTTTAGACGACATGCTATAGTATGACTTTTTTGGTCATATTTTAGACGACATGCTATAGTATGACTTTTTTTAATCATATTTTAGACGACATGCTATAGTATGACTTTTTTTAATCATATTTTAGACGACATGCTATAGTATGACTTTTTGGTCATATTTTAGACGACATGCTATAGTATGACTTTTTGATCATATTTTAGACGACATGCTATAGTATGACTTTTTTTAATCATATTTTAGACGACATGCTATAGTATGACTTTTTGGTCATATTTTAGACGACATGCTATAGTATGACTTTTTGATCATATTTTAGACGACATGCTATAGTATGACATTTTTTTAATCATATTTTAGACGACATGCTATAGTATGACTTTTTGATCATATTTTAGACGACATGCTATAGTATGACTTTTTTTTAATCATATTTTAGACGACATGCTATAGTATGACTTTTTTTAATCATATTTTAGACGACATGCTATAGTATGACTTTTTGGTCATATTTTGGACGACATGCTATAGTGTGACTTTTTGGTCATATTTTGGACGACATGCTATAGTATGACTTTTTAATCATATTTTGCACGACATGCTATAGTCTGACTTTTTCATCATATTTTATGACGACATGCTATAGTATGACTTTTTGGTCATATTGTAGACGACATGCTATAGTATGACTTTTTTATCATATTTTAGACGACATGCTATAGTATGACTTTTTTTAATCATATTTTGGACGACATGCTATAGTATGACTTTTGATCATATTTTAGACGACATGCTATAGTATGACTTTTTGGTCATATTTTAGACGACATGCTATAGTATGACTTTTTTTAATCATATTTTAGACGACATGCTATAGTCTGACTTTTTGGTCATATTATAGACGACATGCTACAGTATGACTTTTTGGTCATATTTTAGACGACATGCTATAGTATGACTTTTTTTAATCATATTTTAGACGACATGCTATAGTATGACTTTTTGGTCATATTTTAGACGACATGCTATAGTATGACTTTTTTTAATCATATTTTAGACGACATGCTATAGTATGACTTTTTGATCATATTTTAGACGACATGCTATAGTATGACTTTTTTAATCATATTTTGGACGACATGCTATAGTATGACTTTTTGATCATATTTTAGACGACATGCTATAGTATGACTTTTTTTAATCATATTTTAGACGACATGCTATAGTATGACTTTTTGATCATATTTTAGACGACATGCTATAGTATGACTTTTTTTAATCATATTTTAGACGACATGCTATAGTATGACTTTTTTGGTCATATTTTAGACGACATGCTATAGTATGACTTTTTGATCAATATTTTAGACGACATGCTATAGTATGACTTTTTTTAATCATATTTTAGACGACATGCTATAGTATGACTTTTTGGTCATATTTTAGACGACATGCTATAGTATGACTTTTTGATCATATTTTAGACGACATGCTATAGTATGACTTTTTTTAATCATATTTTAGACGACATGCTATAGTATGACTTTTTGATCATATTTTAGACGACATGCTATAGTATGACTTTTTTTAATCATATTTTAGACGACATGCTATAGTATGACTTTTTTTAATCATATTTTAGACGACATGCTATAGTATGACTTTTTGATCATATTTTAGACGACATGCTATAGTATGACTTTTTGGTCATAATTTAGACGACATGCTATAGTATGACTTTTTTTAATCATATTTTAGACGACATGCTATAGTATGACTTTTTTTTAATCATATTTTAGACGACATGTTATAGTATGACTTTTTTTAATCATATTTTAGACGACATGCTATAGTATGACTTTTTTTAATCATATTTTGGACGACATGCTATAGTATGACTTTTTGATCATATTTTAGACGACATGCTATAGTATGACTTTTTGGTCATATTTTAGACGACATGCTATAGTATGACTTTTTTTAATCATATTTTAGACGACATGCTATAGTATGACTTTTTTGATCATATTTTAGACGACATGCTATAGTAGACTTTTTTTAATCATATTTAGACGACATGCTATAGTATGACTTTTTTTAATCATATTTTAGACGACATGCTATAGTATGACTTTTTGTCATATTTTAGACGACATGCTATAGTATGACTTTTTGGTCATATTTTAGACGACATGCTATAGTATGACTTTTTTTAATCATATTTTAGACGACATGCTATAGTATGACTTTTTTGGTCATATTTTAGACGACATGCTATAGTATGACTTTTTTTAATCATATTTTAGACAACATGCTATAGTATGACTTTTTTTAATCATATTTTAGACGACATGCTATAGTATGACTTTTTGGTCATATTTTAGACGACATGCTATAGTATGACTTTTTTAATCATATTTTAGACGACATGCTATAGTATGACTTTTTTTAATCATATTTTAGACGACATGCTATAGTATGACTTTTTTGGTCATATTTTAGACGACATGCTATAGTATGACTTTTTGATCATATTTTAGACGACATGCTATAGTATGACTTTTTTTAATCATATTTTAGACGACATGCTATAGTATGACTTTTTGGTCATATTTTAGACGACATGCTATAGTATGACTTTTTGATCATATTTTAGACGACATGCTATAGTATGACTTTTTTTAATCATATTTTAGACGACATGCTATAGTATGACTTTTTGATCATATTTTAGACGACATGCTATAGTATGACTTTTTTTAATCATATTTTAGACGACATGCTATAGTATGACTTTTTTTAATCATATTTTAGACGACATGCTATAGTATGACTTTTTTGGTCATATTTTGGACGACATGCTATAGTGTGACTTTTTGGTCATATTTTGGACGACATGCTATAGTATGACTTTTTTAATCATATTTTGCACGACATGCTATAGTCTGACTTTTTGGTCATATTTTGGACGACATGCTATAGTATGACTTTTTGGTCATATTTTGGACGACATGCTATAGTATGACTTTTTAATCATATTTTGCACGACATGCTATAGTATGACTTTTTGGTCATATTTTGGACGACATGCTATAGTATGACTTTTTAATCATATTTTGCACGACATGCTATAGTATGACTTTTTGATCATATTTTAGATGACATGCTATAGTATGACTTTTTAATCATATTTTGCACGACATGCTATAGTATGACTTTTTGGTCATATTATAGACGACATGCTATAGTATGACTTTTTTTAATCATATTTTAGACGACATGCTATAGTATGACTTTTTGATCATATTTTAGACGACATGCTATAGTATGACTTTTTTTAATCATATTTTGGACGACATGCTATAGTATGACTTTTTGATCATATTTTAGACGACATGCTATAGTATGACTTTTTGGTCATATTTTAGACGACATGCTATAGTATGACTTTTTTTAATCATATTTTAGACGACATGCTATAGTCTGACTTTTTGGTCATATTTTAGACGACATGCTATAGTATGACTTTTTTTAATCATATTTTAGACGACATGCTATAGTATGACTTTTTGATCATATTTTAGACGACATGCTATAGTATGACTTTTTGGTCATATTTTAGACGACATGCTATAGTATGACTTTTTTTAATTCATATTTTAGACGACATGCTATAGTATGACTTTTTGATCATATTTTAGACGACATGCTATAGTATGACTTTTTTTAATCATATTTTGGACGACATGCTATAGTATGACTTTTTGGTCATATTTTAGACGACATGCTATAGTATGACTTTTTTTAATCATATTTTAGACGACATGCTATAGTATGACTTTTGGTCATATTTTAGACGACATGCTATAGTATGACTTTTTTTTAATCATATTTTAGACGACATGCTATAGTATGACTTTTTGGTCATATTTTGGACGACATGCTATAGTATGACTTTTTGGTCATATTTTGGACGACATGCTATAGTATGACTTTTTGGTCATATTTTAGACGACATGCTATAGTATGACTTTTTAATCATATTTTGGACGACATGCTATAGTCTGACTTTTTGGTCATATTTTGGACGACATGCTATAGTATGACTTTTTGGTCATATTTTGGACGACATGCTATAGTATGACTTTTTGGTCATATTATAGACGACATGCTATAGTATGACTTTTTAATCATATTTGCACGACATGCTATAGTCTGACTTTTTGGTCATATTATAGACGACATGCTATAGTATGACTTTTTGATCATATTTTAGACGACATGCTATAGTATGACTTTTTGGTCATATTTTAGATGACATGCTATAGTATGACTTTTTAATCATATTTTGCACGACATGCTATAGTATGACTTTTTGGTCATATTATAGACGACATGCTATAGTATGACTTTTTTTAAATCATATTTTAGACGACATGCTATAGTATGACTTTTTGATCATATTTTAGACGACATGCTATAGTATGACTTTTTTTAATCATATTTTGGACGACATGCTATAGTATGACTTTTTGATCATATTTTAGACGACATGCTATAGTATGACTTTTTGGTCATATTTTAGACGACATGCTATAGTATGACTTTTTTTAATCATATTTTAGACGACATGCTATAGTCTGACTTTTTGGTCATATTTTAGACGACATGCTATAGTATGACTTTTTTTAATCATATTTTAGACGACATGCTATAGTCTGACTTTTTGATCATATATTTTAGACGACATGCTATAGTATGACTTTTTTAGGTCATATTTTAGACGACATGCTATAGTATGACTTTTTTTAATCATATTTTAGACGACATGCTATAGTATGACTTTTTGGTCATATTTTAGACGACATGCTATAGTATGACTTTTTTTAATCATATTTTGGACGACATGCTATAGTATGACTTTTTGGTCATATTTTAGACGACATGCTATAGTATGACTTTTTTTAATCATATTTTTGACGACATGCTATAGTATGACTTTTTGGTCATATTTTAGACGACATGCTATAGTATGACTTTTTTTAATCATATTTTAGACGACTGCTATAGTATGACTTTTTGGTCATATTTTGGACTGACATGCTATAGTATGACTTTTTTTAGTCATATTTTGAGACGACATGCTATAGTATGACTTTTTGGTCATATTTTAGGACGACATGCTATAGTATGACTTTTTGTATCATATTTTGGACGACATGCTATAGTATGACTTTTTGGTA
>NW_027185363.1:11225873-11489829 GCF_022577435.1 Embiotoca jacksoni | reverse complement strand
TCCAAAATATGTGAAAAAAAAAGTCATACTAAAGCATGTCGTCCATAATATGAATAAAAAGTCATTCTATAGTATGTCGTCCAAAATATGTGAAAATAAAAGTCATACTATAGCATGTCGTCCAAAATATGTAAAAAAACGTCATACTAAAGCATGTCGTCCATAATATGAATAAAAGTCATTCTATAGTATGTCGTCCAAAATATGTGAAAAAAAGTCATACTATAGCATGTCGTCCATAACATGAATAAAAAGTCATTCTACTAGTATGTCGTCCAAAATATGTGAAAAAAAAGTCATACTATAGCATGTCGTCCATAATATGAATAAAAAGTCATTCTATAGTATGTCGTCCAAAAATATGTGAAAAAAGTCATACTATAGCATGTCGTCCATAACATAGAATAAAAAGTCATTCTATAGTATGTCGTCCAAAATATGTGAAAAAAAGTCATACTATACGCATGTCGTCCATAACATGAATAAAAAGTCATTCTATAGTATGTCGTCCAAAATATGTGAAAAAAGTCATACTATAGCATGTCGTCCATACATGAATAAAAAGTCATTCTATAGTATGTCGTCCAAAATATGTGAAAAAAGTCATACTATAGCATGTCGTCCAAATATGTAAAAAAAGTCATACTAAAGCATGTCGTCCAATAATATGAATAAAAAGTCATTCTATAGTATGTCGTCCAAAATATGTGAAAAAAAGTCATACTAAAGCATGTCGTCCATAATATGAATAAAAAGTCATTCTAGTATGTCGTCCAAAATATGTGAAAAAAAAGTCATACTATAGCATGTCGTCCACAATATGTGAAAAAAAAGTCATACTATATGTATGTCGTCCAAAATATGTGAAAAAAAAGTCATACTATAGTATGTCGTCCAAAATATGTGAAAAAAAGTCATACATATAGCATGTCGTCCATAACATGAATAAAAAGTCATTCTATAGTATGTCGTCCAAAATATGTGAAAAAAAAGTCATACTAAAGCATGTCGTCCAATAATATGAATAAAAAGTCATACTATAGCATGTCCGTCCATAATATGAATAAAAAGTCATACTATAGCATATCGTCCATAATAGGAATAAAAAGTCATTCTATAGTATGTCGTCCAAAATATGTGAAAAAAAAGTCATACTAAAGCATGTCGTCCATAATATGAATAAAAAGTCATACTATAGCATATCGTCCATAATAGGAATAAAAAGTCATTCTTTAGTATGTCGTCCAAAAATATGTGAAAAAAAAAGTCATACTAAAGGCATGTCGTCCATAATATGAATAAAAAGTCATACTAAAGCATGTCGTCCATAATATGAATAAAAAGTCATACTATAGCATATCGTCCATAATAGGAATAAAAAGTCATTCTATAGTATGTCGTCCAAAATATGTGAAAAAAAGTCATACTAAAGGATGTCGTCCGTAATATGAATAAAAACGTCATTCTATAGTATGTCGTCCAAAATATGTGAAATAAAGTCATACTATAGCATGTCGTCCAAAATATGTGAAAAAAAGTCATACTATAGCATGTCGTCCATAATATGAATAAAAGTCATTCTATAGTATGTCGTCCAAAATATGTGAAAAAAAGTCATACTATAGCATGTCGTCCATAACATGAATAAAAAGTCATTCTATAGTATGTCGTCCAAAATATGTGAAAAAAGTCATACTATAGCATGTCGTCCATAACATGAATAAAAAGTCATTCTATAGTATGTCGTCCAAAATATTGTGAAAAAAAGTCATACTATAGCATGTCGTCCATACATGAATAAAAAGTCAGTTCTTATAGTATGTCGTCCAAAATATGTGAAAAAAGTCATACTATAGCATGTCGTCCAAAATATGTGAAAAAAAGTCATACTATAGCATGTCGTCCAAAATATGTGAAAAAAAAGTCATACTAAAGCATGTCGTCCATAATATGAATAAAAAGTCATTCTATAGTATGTCGTCCAAAATATGTGAAATAAAGTCATACTATAGCATGTCGTCCAAAATATGTAAAAAAAGTCATACTAAAGCATGTCGTCCATAATATGAATAAAAAAGTCATTCTATAGTATGTCGTCCAAAATATGTGAAAAAAAGTCATACTAAAGGCATGTCGTCCAAAATATGAATAAAAAGTCATTCTATTGTATGTCGTCCAAAATATGTAAAAAAAGTCATACTAAAGCATGTCGTCCATAATATGAATAAAAAGTCATTCTATAGTATGTCGTCCAAATATGTGAAAAACAGTTCAATACTATAGCATGTCGTCCATAACATGAATTAAAAAGTCATTCTATAGTATGTCGTCCAAAATATGTGAAAAAAGTCATACTATAGCCATGTCGTCCATAATAGTGAATAAAAAGTCATTGCTATAGATATGTCGTCCAAAATATGTGAAAAAAAGTCATACTATAGCATTGTCGTCCATAACATGAATAAAAAGTCCATTCTATAGTATGTCGTCCAAAATATGTGAAAAAAAAGTCATACTATAGCATGTCGTCCATAACATGAATAAAAAGTGCATTCTATAGTATGTCGTCCAAATATGTGAAAAAAGATCATACTAATAGGCATGTCGTCCATAACATGAATAAAAAGTCATTCTATAGTATGTCGTCCAAAATATGTGAAAAAAGTCATACTATAGCATGTCGTCCCAAAATATGTGAAAAAAAAGTCATACTATAGCATGTCGTCCAAAAAATGAATAAAAAGTCATTCTATAGTATGTCCGTCCAAATATGTGAAATAAAGTCATACTATAGCATGTCGTCCAAAAATATGTAAAAAAAGTCATACTAAAGCATGTCGTCCATAATATGAATAAAAAGTCATTCTATAGTATGTCGTCCAAAATATGTGAAAAAAGTCATACTATAGGCATGTCGTCCATAACATGAATAAAAAGTCATTCTATAGTATGTCGTCCAAAATATGTGAAAAAAAGTCATACTATAGCATGTCGTCCACAATATGTGAAAAAAAGTCATACTATAGTATGTCGTCCAAAATATGTGAAAAAAAGTCATACTATAGTATGTCGTCCAAAATATGTGAAAAAAAGTCATACTATAGCATGTCGTCCATAACATGAATAAAAAGTCATTCTATAGTATGTCGTCCAAAATATGTGAAAAAAAAGTCATACTAAAGCATGTCGTCCATAATATGAATAAAAAGTCATACTATAGCATGTCGTCCATAATATGAATAAAAAGTCATACTATAGCATATCGGTCCATAATAGGAATAAAAAAGTCATTCTATAGTATGTCGTCCAAAATATGTGAAAAAAAAGTCATACTAAAGCATGTCGTCCATAATATGAATAAAAAGTCATACTATAGCATATCGTCCATAATAGGAATAAAAAGTCCATTCTATAAGTATGTCGTCCAAAATATGTGAAAAAAAAGTCATACTAAAGCATGTCGTCCATAATATGAATAAAAAGTCATACTAAAGCATGTCGTCCGATAATATGAATAAAAAGTCATACTATAGGCATATCGTCCATAATAGGAATAAAAAGTCATTCTATAGTATGTCGTCCAAATATGTGAAACAAAAGTCATACTAAAGGATGTCGTCCATAATATGAATAAAAAGTCATTCTATAGTATGTCGTCCAAAATATGTGAAATAAAGTCATACTATAGCATGTCGTCCAAATATGTGAAAAAAAGTCATACTATAGCATGTCGTCCATAATATGAATAAAAAGTCATTCTATAGTATGTCGTCCAAAATATGTGAAAAAAAGTCATACTATAGCATGTCGTCCGTAACATGAATAAAAAGTCATTCTATAGTATGGTCGTCCAAAATATGTGAAAAAAAGTCATACTATAGCATGTCGTCCATACATGAATAAAAAGTCATTCTATAGTATGTCGTCCAAAATATGTGAAAAAAAGTCATACTATAGCATGTCGTCCATAACATGAATAAAAAGTCATTCTATAGTATGTCGTCCAAAATATGTGAAAAAAGTCATACTATAGCATGTCGTCCAAAATATGTGAAAAAAAAGTCATACTATAGCTATGTCGTCCAAAATATGTGAAAAAAAGTCATACTAAAGCATGTCGTCCATAATATGAATAAAAAGTCATTCTATAGTATGTCGGTCCAAAATATGTGAAATAAAGTTCATACTATAGCATGTCGTCCAAAATATGTAAAAAAAGTCATACTAAAGCATGTCGTCCATAATATGAATAAAAAGTCATTCTATAGTATGTCGTCCAAAATATGTGAAAAAAAGTCATACTAAAGCATGTCGTCCAAAATATGAATAAAAAGTCATTCTATAGTATGTCGTCCAAAATATGTGAAAAAAAAGTCATACTAAAGCATGTCGTCCTTAATATGAATAAAAAGTCATTCTATAGTATGTCGTCCAAAATATGTGAAATAAAGTCATACTATAGCATGTCGTCCAAAATATGTAAAAAAAGTCATACTAAAGCATGTCGTCCATATATGAATAAAAAGTCATTCTATAGTATGTCGTCCAAAATATGTTAAAAAAAGTCATACTATAGCATGTCGTCCTATAACATGAATAAAAAGTAATTCTATAGTATGTCGTCCAAAATATGTGAAAATAAGTCATACTATAGCATGTCGTCCAAAATATGTGAAAAAAGTCATACTATAGCATGTCGTCCAAAATATGAATAAAAAGTCATTCTATAGTATGTCGTCCAAAATATGTGAAAAAAAGTCATACTAAAGCATGTCGTCCCATAATATGAATAAAAAGGTCATTCTATAGTATGGTCGTCCAAAATATGTGAAATAAAGTCATACTATAGCATGTCGTCCAAAATATGTAAAAAAAGTCATACTAAAGCATGTCGTCCCACAATATGAATAAAAAGTCATTCTATAGTATGTCGTCCAAAATATGTGAACAAAAAGTCATACTAAAGCATGTCGTCCAAAAATATGATAAAAAGTCATTCTATAGTATGTCGTCCAAAATATGTGAAATAAAGTCCTACTATAGCATGTCGTCCAAAATATGTAAAAAAGTCATACTAAAGCATGTCGTCATAATATGAATAAAAAGTCATTCTATAGTATGTCGTCCAAAATATGTGAAAAAAAGTCATACTATAGCATGTCGTCCTAACATGAATAAAAAGTCATTCTATAGTATGTCGTCCAAAATATGTGAAAAAAGTCATACTATAGCATGTCGTCCAAAATATGTGAAAAAAAGCTCATACTATAGCATGTCGTCCATAACATGAATAAAAAGTCATTCTATAGTATGTCGTCCAAAATATGTGAAAAAAAAGTCATACTAAAGCATGTCGTCCATAATATGAATAAAAAGTCATACTATAGCATGTCGTCCATAAATATGAATAAAAAGTCATACTATAGCATATCGTCCATAATAGGAATAAAAAGTCATTCTATAGTATGTCGTCCAAAATATGTGAAAAAAAAGTCATACTAAAGCATGTCGTCCATAATATGAATAAAAAGTCATACTAAAGCATGTCGTCCATAATATGAATAAAAAAGTTCATACTATAGCATATCGTCCATAATAGGAATAAAAAGTCATTCTATAGTATGTCGTCCAAAATATGTGAAAAAAAAGTCATACTAAAGGATGTCGTCCATAATATGAATAAAAAGTCATTCTATAGTATGTCGTCCAAAATATGTGAAATAAAGTCATACTATAGCATGTCGTCCAAAATATGTAAAAAAAGTCATACTAAAGCATGTCGTCCATAATATGAATAAAAAGTCATTCTATAGTATGTCGTCCAAAATATGTGAAAAAAGTCATACTATAGCATGTCGTCCATAACATGAATAAAAAGTCATTCTATAGTATGTCGTCCAAAATATGTGAAAAAAGTCATACTATAGCATGTCGTCCAAAATATGTGAAAAAAAGTCATACTATAGCATGTCGTCCAAAATATGTGAAAAAAAAGTCATACTAAAGCATGTCGTCCATAATATGAATAAAAAGTCATTCTATAGTATGTCGTCCAAAATATGTGAAATAAAGTCATACTATAGCATGTCGTCCAAAATATGTAAAAAAAGTCATACTAAAGCATGTCGTCCATAATATGAATAAAAAGTCATACTATAGCATGTCGTCCATAATATGAATAAAAAGTCATACTATAGCATATCGTCCATAATAGGAATAAAAAGTCATTCTATAGTATGTCGTCCAAAATATGTGAAAAAAAAGTCATACTAAAGCATGTCGTCCATAATATGAATAAAAAGTCATACTAAAGCATGTCGTCCATAATATGAATAAAAAGTCATACTATAGCATATCGTCCATAATAGGAATAAAAAGTCATTCTATAGTATGTCGTCCAAAATATGTGAAAAAAAAGTCATACTAAAGGATGTCGTCCATAATATGAATAAAAAGTCATTCTATAGTATGTCGTCCAAAATATGTGAAATAAAGTCATACTATAGCATGTCGTCCAAAATATGTAAAAAAAGTCATACTAAAGCATGTCGTCCATAATATGAATAAAAAGTCATTCTATAGTATGTCGTCCAAAATATGTGAAAAAAGTCATACTATAGCATGTCGTCCATAACATGAATAAAAAGTCATTCTATAGTATGTCGTCCAAAATATGTGAAAAAAGTCATACTATAGCATGTCGTCCAAAATATGTGAAAAAAAGTCATACTATAGCATGTCGTCCAAAATATGTGAAAAAAAAGTCATACTAAAGCATGTCGTCCATAATATGAATAAAAAGTCATTCTATAGTATGTCGTCCAAAATATGTGAAATAAAGTCATACTATAGCATGTCGTCCAAAATATGTAAAAAAAGTCATACTAAAGCATGTCGTCCATAATATGAATAAAAAGTCATTCTATAGTATGTCGTCCAAAATATGTGAAAAAAAGTCACACTAAATCATGTCGTCCAAAATATGAATAAAAAGTCATTCTATAGTATGTCGTCCAAAATATGTGAAAAAAAAGTCATACTAAAGCATGTCGTCCATAATATGAATAAAAAGTCATTCTATAGTATGTCGTCCAAAATATGTGAAAAAAAGTCATACTATAGCATATCGTCCATAATATGAATAAAAAGTCATTCTATAGTATGTCGTCCAAAATATGTGAAAAAAAAGTCATACTAAAGCATGTCGTCCATAATATGAATAAAAAGTCATTCTATAGTATGTCGTCCAAAATATGTGAAATAAAGTCATACTATAGCATGTCGTCCAAAATATGTAAAAAAAGTCATACTAAAGCATGTCGTCCATAATATGAATAAAAAGTCATTCTATAGTATGTCGTCCAAAATATGTGAAAAAAAGTCATACTATAGCATGTCGTCCATAACATGAATAAAAAGTCATTCTATAGTATGTCGTCCAAAATATGTGAAAAAAAGTCATACTATAGCATGTCGTCCATAATATGAATAAAAAGTCATTCTATAGTATGTCGTCCAAAATATGTGAAAAAAAGTCATACTATAGCATGTCGTCCATAACATGAATAAAAAGTCATTCTATAGTATGTCGTCCAAAATATGTGAAAAAAAGTCATACTATAGCATGTCGTCCCATAACATGAATAAAAAGTCATTCTATAGTATGTCGTCCAAAATATGTGAAAAAAAGTCATACTATAGCATGTCGTCCATAACATGAATAAAAAGTCATTCTATAGTATGTCGTCCAAAATATGTGAAAAAAGTCATACTATAGCATGTCGTCCAAAATATGTGAAAAAAAAGTCATACTATAGCATGTCGTCCAAAATATGAATAAAAAGTCATTCTATAGTATGTCGTCCAAAATATGTGAAATAAAGTCATACTATAGCATGTCGTCCAAAATATGTAAAAAAAGTCATACTAAAGCATGTCGTCCATAATATGAATAAAAAGTCATTCTATAGTATGTCGTCCAAAATATGTGAAAAAAAGTCATACTATAGCATGTCGTCCACAACATGAATAAAAAGTCATTCTATAGTATGTCGTCCAAAATATGTGAAAAAAAGTCATACTATAGCATGTCGTCCACAATATGTGAAAAAAAGTCATACTATAGTATGTCGTCCAAAATATGTGAAAAAAAGTCATACTATAGTATGTCGTCCAAAATATGTGAAAAAAAGTCATACTATAGCATGTCGTCCATAACATGAATAAAAAGTCATTCTATAGTATGTCGTCCAAAATATGTGAAAAAAAAGTCATACTAAAGCATGTCGTCCATAATATCAATAAAAAGTCATACTATAGCATGTCGTCCATAATATGAATAAAAAGTCATACTATAGCATATCGTCCATAATAGGAATAAAAAGTCATTCTATAGTATGTCGTCCAAAATATGTGAAAAAAAAGTCATACTAAAGCATGTCGTCCATAATATGAATAAAAAGTCATACTATAGCATATCGTCCATAATAGGAATAAAAAGTCATTCTATAGTATGTCGTCCAAAATATGTGAAAAAAAAGTCATACTAAAGCATGTCGTCCATAATATGAATAAAAAGTCATACTAAAGCATGTCGTCCATAATATGAATAAAAAGTCATACTATAGCATATCGTCCATAATAGGAATAAAAAGTCATTCTATAGTATGTTGTCCAAAATATGTGAAAAAAAAGTCATACTAAAGGATGTCGTCCATAATATGAATAAAAAGTCATTCTATAGTATGTCGTCCAAAATATGTGAAATAAAGTCATACTATAGCATGTCGTCCAAAATATGTGAAAAAAAGTCATACTATAGCATGTCGTCCATAATATGAATAAAAAGTCATTCTATAGTATGTCGTCCAAAATATGTGAAAAAAAGTCATACTATAGCATGTCGTCCATAACATGAATAAAAAGTCATTCTATAGTATGTCGTCCAAAATATGTGAAAAAAAGTCATACTATAGCATGTCGTCCATAACATGAATAAAAAGTCATTCTATAGTATGTCGTCCAAAATATGTGAAAAAAAGTCATACTATAGCATGTCGTCCATAACATGAATAAAAAGTCATTCTATAGTATGTCGTCCAAAATATGTGAAAAAAGTCATACTATAGCATGTCGTCCAAAATATGTGAAAAAAAGTCATACTATAGCATGTCGTCCAAAATATGTGAAAAAAAAGTCATACTAAAGCATGTCGTCCATAATATGAATAAAAAGTCATTCTATAGTATGTCGTCCAAAATATGTGAAATAAAGTCATACTATAGCATGTCGTCCAAAATATGTAAAAAAAGTCATACTAAAGCATGTCGTCCATAATATGAATAAAAAGTCATTCTATAGTATGTCGTCCAAAATATGTGAAAAAAAGTCATACTAAAGCATGTCGTCCAAAATATGAATAAAAAGTCATTCTATAGTATGTCGTCCAAAATATGTGAAAAAAAAGTCATACTAAAGCATGTCGTCCATAATATGAATAAAAAGTCATTCTATAGTATGTCGTCCAAAATATGTGAAATAAAGTCATACTATAGCATGTCGTCCAAAATATGTAAAAAAAGTCATACTAAAGCATGTCGTCCATAATATGAATAAAAAGTCATTCTATAGTATGTCGTCCAAAATATGTTAAAAAAAGTCATACTATAGCATGTCGTCCATAACATGAATAAAAAGTCATTCTATAGTATGTCGTCCAAAATATGTGAAAAAAAGTCATACTATAGCATGTCGTCCAAAATATGTGAAAAAAAGTCATACTATAGCATGTCGTCCAAAATATGAATAAAAAGTCATTCTATAGTATGTCGTCCAAAATATGTGAAAAAAAAGTCATACTAAAGCATGTCGTCCATAATATGAATAAAAAGTCATTCTATAGTATGTCGTCCAAAATATGTGAAATAAAGTCATACTATAGCATGTCGTCCAAAATATGTAAAAAAAGTCATACTAAAGCATGTCGTCCACAATATGAATAAAAAGTCATTCTATAGTATGTCGTCCAAAATATGTGAAAAAAAGTCATACTAAAGCATGTCGTCCAAAATATGAATAAAAAGTCATTCTATAGTATGTCGTCCAAAATATGTGAAAAAAAAGTCATACTAAAGCATGTTGTCCATAATATGAATAAAAAGTCATTCTATAGTATGTCGTCCAAAATATGTGAAATAAAGTCATACTATAGCATGTCGTCCAAAATATGTAAAAAAAGTCATACTAAAGCATGTCGTCCATAATATGAATAAAAAGTCATTCTATAGTATGTCGTCCAAAATATGTGAAAAAAAGTCATACTATAGCATGTCGTCCATAACATGAATAAAAAGTCATTCTATAGTATGTCGTCCAAAATATGTGAAAAAAAGTCATACTATAGCATGTCGTCCAAAATATGTGAAAAAAAGTCATACTATAGCATGTCGTCCATAACATGAATAAAAAGTCATTCTATAGTATGTCGTCCAAAATATGTGAAAAAAAAGTCATACTAAAGCATGTCGTCCATAATATGAATAAAAAGTCATACTATAGCATGTCGTCCATAATATGAATAAAAAGTCATACTATAGCATATCGTCCATAATAGGAATAAAAAGTCATTCTATAGTATGTCGTCCAAAATATGTGAAAAAAAAGTCATACTAAAGCATGTCGTCCATAATATGAATAAAAAGTCATACTAAAGCATGTCGTCCATAATATGAATAAAAAGTCATACTATAGCATATCGTCCATAATAGGAATAAAAAGTCATTCTATAGTATGTCGTCCAAAATATGTGAAAAAAAAGTCATACTAAAGGATGTCGTCCATAATATGAATAAAAAGTCATTCTATAGTATGTCGTCCAAAATATGTGAAATAAAGTCATACTATAGCATGTCGTCCAAAATATGTAAAAAAAGTCATACTAAAGCATGTCGTCCATAATATGAATAAAAAGTCATTCTATAGTATGTCGTCCAAAATATGTGAAAAAAAGTCATACTAAAGCATGTCGTCCAAAATATGAATAAAAAGTCATTCTATAGTATGTCGTCCTAAATATGTGAAAAAAAGTCATACTAAAGCATGTCGTCCATAATATGAATAAAAAGTCATTCTATAGTATGTCGTCCAAAATATGTGAAATAAAGTCATACTATAGCATGTCGTCCAAAATATGTAAAAAAAGTCATACTAAAGCATGTCGTCCATAATATGAATAAAAAGTCATTCTATAGTATGTCGTCCAAAATATGTGAAAAAAAGTCATACTAAAGCATGTCGTCCAAAATATGAATAAAAAGTCATTCTATAGCATGTCGTCCAAAATATGTAAAAAAAGTCATACTAAAGCATGTCGTCCATAATATGAATAAAAAGTCATTCTATAGTATGTCGTCCAAAATATGTGAAATAAAGTCATACTATAGCATGTCGTCCAAAATATGTAAAAAAAGTCATACTAAAGCATGTCGTCCATAATATGAATAAAAAGTCATTCTATAGTATGTCGTCCAAAATATGTGAAAAAAAGTCATACTAAAGCATGTCGTCCAAAATATGAATAAAAAGTCATTCTATAGTATGTCGTCCAAAATATGTGAAAAAAAGTCATACTAAAGCATGTCGTCCATAATATGAATAAAAAGTCATTCTATAGTATGTCGTCCAAAATATGTGAAATAAAGTCATACTATAGCATGTCGTCCAAAATATGTAAAAAAAGTCATACTAAAGCATGTCGTCCATAATATGAATAAAAAGTCATTCTATAGTATGTCGTCCAAAATATGTGAAAAAAAGTCATACTAAAGCATGTCGTCCAAAATATGAATAAAAAGTCATTCTATAGTATGTCGTCCAAAATATGTGAAAAAAAGTCATACTATAGCATGTCGTCCATAACATGAATAAAAAGTCATTCTATAGTATGTCGTCCAAAATATGTGAAAAAAAGTCATACTATAGCATGTCGTCCAAAATATGTGAAAAAAAGTCATACTATAGCATGTCGTCCATAATATGTGAAAAAAAGTCATACTATAGCATGTCGTCCATAACATGAATAAAAAGTCATTCTATAGTATGTCGTCCAAAATATGTGAAAAAAAGTCATACTATAGCATGTCGTCCATAATATGTGAAAAAAAGTCATACTATAGCATGTCGTCCATAACATGAATAAAAAGTCATTCTATAGTATGTCGTCCAAAATATGTGAAAAAAAAGTCATACTAAAGCATGTCGTCCATAATATGAATAAAAAGTCATACTAAAGCATGTCGTCCATAACATGAATAAAAAGTCATACTATAGCATATCGTCCATAATAGGAATAAAAAGTCATTCTATAGTATGTCGTCCAAAATATGTGAAAAAAAAGTCATACTAAAGGATGTCGTCCATAATATGAATAAAAAGTCATTCTACAGCATGTCGTCCAAAATATGTGAAAAAAAGTCATATTATAGTGTGTTGTCCGAAATATCGTGAAAATGTCTTCGTCCAGTAAGCCGTCACTGTCACTTCCTTTCCTGGCAAACATTAGCCAACGCAAGAGAAACCCGACAATGTTTACCCGTGAGCTTGAAGTATGTTCTTGTGATACATTTCCTCTTGTATTCATAACAAATTAATGACAAGGGAAAGCTACACATCATCTCGCACTGTCCCACTAACGTAAACACAAACATTCATTTAAGTCATTAATAAAAACTCCCATCAGTCATTTCCATGTTTCCATATAGTTATTTATTATATACAGCTATTGGTTATTTGGCAGTTGTGAAGACATGGTGATAAACTCAGCGGGTTTTTTTTTCATTCAACAGTGATTTGCATGGTGTGCAGCGTTCAGTGAAGCAGCAGCAGCGAAGTCACTCTTCCCAGGGACTCATGTCGGTGTCGATGGCCACGCAGTTGTACGCAGCGTAACGCAGCTTTTCTTCACAAACCTTTGCACTGCAGGACAGAAGGAGGAGGAGGAGGAGGAGGAGGAGGAGGAGGAAGGGATATGAGGCAAATAAATGTGTCTCCACTGTCAATGATAAGCACTTTTATAAACAGTTATCCACTTTCAGAGTGTTACATCAGATAGATGCAAGGAACATTTTTAACTTTAAGATGTTTAACTGGCTGAAGCTCTAAAAAAAAAAGTCTTTATTAAAAGTACAAAGTGAAATGCGACTTCAATAAACGTGTCTGTACCTCGGATAGTTGGGTAGATAAAGAGTGCTGGAACATGTGGAGGACTGTGGAAGTGCATCAGTCGTTTCAGAGCTGAATCAGAAAAAAAACCCAAGTTGAAACACTGCGTTTGCTACGTTCATTATTTCCCCATCAACAGTAAACAGTAGTTTATAATAATAACTGTTTACAAGGATGCACTTGAACTCACTCTTGTCCGTCAGGAAAGACGGAGATGGGTGCAGGAAGACGACTTCTACCAGTTACAAACCTCAGAAACCTGCTGCGATCCTCTGAAAAGCCAATTCAATATTGTCTTCAGTCACGGAGATCACAAACCTTTAACCTCTTTAATAACTTCATTTAATCATAAGACAAACACTGAACTTCAAACCGTGTTGGAAAATATGGAAAACGGACGTTGAAACTGACCGTTGGTGAAGTTTGTCAGCGCCTCCCATAAGTACTGCACTCGAACGTCACTTTGTTCCAGGTCTTCGTAGCGTGCTGGAGGACAGATCAATACGTCATAATGAGGGATCATTTTCATTTATTACAACCTGTATCTCATTGCTTTTACCTACAAAACAAACCGTTCGGAACCTGCAACAACAACAACAACAACAACAACAACACAACGTTGAGGAACGTATTTGTCAGTATAGATATTAATCAGGATATAAAGACAACATGTACAAAAATGAGGCTGGATAAAATACACACAATGTGTTTTGGTAAAACTAGAAAACCCCAATAATCAATAAAAACTAACTAAAATAAAACTAAACTAGAATTTTACTTTAATTTCTATAATTTTTCAGGTATTTTAAATAAATTGTGCGTTTCATTCTTTTGACAGAAAATGTGAGCTTATTGTCGGAAGAGATTCAGATAAATTCCCAGCTGGAAACTCACTGAGTCGTTTCAGAGCTTCCACGGTGATCTCCGGGTCTCCGCACACTTTCTTCTCCACCTCCTGCCAGGTGAGCAGGTCCAGCACCGCCTGGGGAACCACCTTCAGCAGCCCCGCCTGCATGGCTGCAATCTGGAGCACACAGACAGACACACACACTTCAGTGATTCAGCTCCACAGTCACACACAGTCACACACAGTCACCGGAGGAGCTGATCCTGAAGATAAGCAGAGGAATCCTGACTGCACTAGAAGCTACATGGACGTGGAAGGTGAAGCCCCACCTGCTGTTTGCTCTCCTCCATCCGAGCCTTCTGCACCAGCCGGACGAACTGGCTGCGGTCCTTGTAGCCAACTGCCACGTTGCTGCCGCCCGGGATGAGGTCCGCCATCTGGCCGTCGGTCAGCAGGGTGGTGTAGACCAGCTCCTCCCCGAACCTGAACTCAAAGGTCTCCTGGTCCATGTTCTCCATGGCCTCCAGCAGGTTCACCTGAACACACATTCACACCAGGAGCCAGAGACCCGGGAGAGAAGAATCAGCAGTCGATCCAGACCGTTTATTCTGTCGTTACAGTTCAAAACTACTTCACAGATTACAACAAACAATATCAGAAAATGCACTTAAACTATAAACCACTGATAATGGTGGATCTTCTACATGAATGAAACTCGGTCTGCAGAGTCTTCTCTTCCTTCAGAAGGTTGAGGTTCACATTTCATGACCTGAATGTCCTCACCAGCACGGAGTCGACTGCGGGGAAGTCTTTATTCCAGCTGATGGATTCTCCAGTCAGCTGCTTCCACACCAGCCCGGGCAGAGCCAGGACCTGCAGGAGAGGACAGAGGACCAGTCTGAAAACCAAAGACCTGCACCAGCTAATCAACATCTGAATGTCATCTCGTGGTTTTACACTAAACTAATGACATTTGGGGAAATTGCCTTTCAGCGCCATTTTTCAAACATCCCACAGTAGGTGGAGAGCGAGCGTTGCTCACCAAGAAGTCTTTTCCTCTGAGAGCAGCTCCCATCAGCTGACCGATCCACTTGTACTTGCTGAACTCTTTACAGGACGGGTTGGGGACGTAGTAATCTCTGGCGTCTGAGGCGCCCTGACAAGACGAGGAAGAGACAGTTTGAAGGAAAGACAGCCAGTGAAAACACTGAAATCCAGGCAGTGACGGGGAGCGAGTACCTGGTTGGACGTGCGGTTGAAGAAGGGCAGCGGCACGGGACACTCGGCCGAGCTGGGGCAGAGCTCCTCCGACATGTCTGCCAGGCTGTCCCGAAATCCACCTCCGTGGTCGAGGATGCCCTCGGCGATGAAGTTACACTGCCACCACTGGTCGTAGTCGTCGGACCATCTGAACAAAATTCGGAGATTTCGTTTACAACGCTGTTGAGTTGCAGTCATATTCAGGGGAGAAATATTCGAGAAAATACACACCTGTAATTCAAAGTCTTGTCACATTTGTCGGATGGTTTCAGACCCTCGAACACCTGCGAGAGGAGAAACCAAAAAAAAACCATGAGGCTCCGTCTCCCCCGTCAGACAGACGAAGACGTGCTCGTCTCTTCTCGCTGGAGCTCGTCGGTGATCTTCAGGCTCCTCTCTCGTCTCTACCTGATTGAACACAGCGTTCTTGCAGCTGAGGTCCAGAGACGGGTTGTCTCTGTGCTCCATGGCCAGACGTCTGTTGATGTAGAGTTGGGGCATGAAGCCGGGCTTACTGGTCTCCGAGTCCTTCAGGCACTGAGTGATGAGAGCCGAGCGGTGCTTGGACAGCAGTAAGAACTGCTTTATGCTCTAGGACAATCAAAGGACAATCAAGTAAATACAAACAAGAGGTGGAGACTCATTGTAGCTGTAAACATCAGTTTAATATTAGTTTTACAATCCGGTTTCCAAAAAAAGCTGGGACGCTGTGTGAAGTGTAAATAAACTCATTTATTTTAGAATAGACCAAAGACAATATATAAAATGTTTAAACGGAGAAATTGTATCGTTTTATAAAAAAGAAAATATATATATATGTATATCATGCTATCATACTCATTTTTAATTTGATGCCAGCAACCGGTTTCAAAAAAGTTGGGTCAGAGACATGTTTATTTTTTTTATTTTTATTTCACTTTATTAATCCCCGAGGGGAAATTTCTTCGCTACAGCAGGGGGGGCTCTCAGGGGGGAGCTGCTGCAACAGGCTGCCACTAGCGCGGTACCAGGTAACCTGACCTGAGGTGCATGTTTTTGGATGATGGGAGGAAGCCGGAGAACCCTGAGAGAACCCACGCAAGCACAGGGAGAACATGCAAACTCCGCAAAGAAAGGCCCAGGACCGGATTCGAACCCGGAACCTTTTTGCTGTGAGGCGACAACGCTAAGCACTGCACCACCGTGCCGCCCAATTTACCCCCCGATTTACCATTGTTTTGCGTCACCTCATCTTTTAACAACACTCTGCAAACATCTGGGAACTGAGGAGACCAGAAGCTGGAGTTTTTAAAGTGAAATGTTGTCCCATTCTTGCCTGATATAAAGATTTCAGCGGCTCAAGAGCCTGCGGTCTCCTTTGTCATATTTTTTGGTTTCATGATACACTAAATATTTTCAATGGGTGACAGGTCTGGACTGCAGGCGGGCCCGCTTAGCACCTAAACTCTTCTACTACGGAGAGAAGCAATTGTAAAACATGCAGAATGCCGTTTAGCGTTGTTTTGCTGAAATAAGCAAGGCCTTCCCTGAAAAGATGTTTGTCCGGATGGAAGCCTATGTTGCTCCAGAACCTGTATATTTTGTTCAGCATCAATGGCGCCTTGCCAGATGTGCAAGCTGGATGGTCCCTCTCCTCTTTAACCTGGAGGATGCAATGTCCATGCTTTCCAGAAAGAATTTGAACTTTTGATTTGTCAGACCACAGGACAGCTTTCCAATTCGCCTCAGTCCATTTTAAACGACCTCAGGCCCGGAGAAGGTGGCGGTGTCTCTGGATCATGTTTACATCTGGTTTCCTCTTTGAACGGTCGAATTTTAACCTCCATTTGCGGATGCAGCGATGAACTGTGTTCAAAATGAGCAGATATTTTTCATAAAACAATAAAATCTCTCCATATCTGATGGGGAAAAAAGGATTTGCCTCTTCCTCTTGTTTGCATTGTGGCTCCGGAAAGACTCTTGTCCGAAAAGTTTCCTTTGTTGTCCGTCTTATTTGCAAGTGATTCTTTCCGCGTCTAATTGACGACTCCCCGGTGTCCTTATCCTATGACCTACAACCAACTCTGGATTACCATACGAAAGCAGATACAAAGGGAACGGGTGTGTGTGTGTGTGTGTGTGTGTGTGTGTGTGTGTGTGTGTGTGTGTGTGACTGTCAACTGTTTGTCACACTGTATAAAAGCTGCCCTGAGAGAAAAGAAGGATAGTGCAAAGGAGGACAGCAGAGACAAGAACTGCTGGGGGGAGCACTGCTGGACACCTCTCTTGGAGGGTGCATGTAGTTGCTCCTTCTTGCAAGAATAAAATGTCCGATGTGTTTGATTTTGAACCGAGCCTCTCGAGTAATTTTTCTAACAATATCAGCATTTGATATGGTGTCTTTGATCTATTATTAATTCAGTATGGGTTAACATGACTTGCAAATCATGTCGTTCTGTTTTTTATTTACATTTTACACGGTGTCCCACATTTTTTTGGAAATAGGGTTGAATAAATATAAGCAGGCAGATTCACTGTGCTCTAAAAACCAAGCTCGTGGCTTGTTACATGTTGCTGATTGCGACCCGTCCTGTATTCATCAGACGCTTTAGGATGACTCACTTGGATGTGATTGAAGGTGCCCAGGCTGTAGTTCCAGGCCGGCACCAGGTGAGGGAGCACACTGTCCAGGAGACAGGTGAACCTGCAGAGACAGAAGGAAATAACAACCACAAACATTTGGTGCTGAAAGGCAAACATGGACCATCAGAGCACTCTACTGTCTTTACTGCGAAGACCTGACTTCTTCCAGAAATGCGTTCCGGACAATTTCTTTCTGAGCCTGACGTGAAAATAAGACGGTCAGGGACAAATATGAAGCTCCATGAAATGTTCTGTGATGGCGAGAACCCGTCAGTCATCTCTGACCTACCTCTGGATGACCAGCGCTCTGCGGTACAGGATGTCAGGTGGGGTGCTCTGCAGACGGGGGTAGCGCACCAGGTTAGAGGACTGGAAAACATCAGCGTTCAGACCCAGGTCCCTCCCACTGGACGACTTGATCTTCAGGCCTCGGATCCGGACGTCTATCCCCTCATCTGTAAAAAACAAAAAAACAAAGGAGGGATCAAACGTTGTTTCAGGTTCTCTGGAGAAGCTTTTGCAGAAGTGTTCAAACATGAAAGATTACACAGAATTGCGACCGTTCTTTTTCTCGAAGCTCGAAAGTGTAGTTAATTGATTTGGGCAAGAAAGTGATTGGTTAAAACTTGAACTCGTCATGTGGCTAGTGTGAAAGGTCACACGACCAGATCAGTTTACTTCCTGCTTGCACCGCTGGAAGAAGGGCGGGGCTAGACTGATCCAGTCCAGCCCCCGCCCTGGAGGACGTCTTCCTCACACTTTTACACAAAAAAAGCAAGTACAACACCTTCATTAACAAATACAATCGTTCACAAATGTAAAATCAAAAAGGGGAATCAAGTTTGTGTGTTCGGGAGATCCAAGGAGAAAAATGGAGAAGTTC
The DNA here is from genome assembly GCF_022577435.1 of Embiotoca jacksoni. Classification (NCBI taxonomy): domain Eukaryota; kingdom Metazoa; phylum Chordata; class Actinopteri; family Embiotocidae; genus Embiotoca; species Embiotoca jacksoni. The sequence continues at coordinate 11,470,999 of NW_027185363.1, read as the reverse complement.
AAACTGATGAAAACGCACGCGATTAAACTGGCTAATTCAGAAACATCCTGGGAAGCCTGACCTTTACACTGCTCGATGCGAATCTCGATGACGGGAAGGTGGGAGGTGTTATTCTCCAGCACCCTCTCGTCTCCAATCAAATCCCTGGAAACCAATAACAACAAACAGCTGTGTGATTTTCTGGTTCTGGTTAACCTGCTGCAAAAGAGGGAAATACACAAGTAAGAGCACTGAAAAGATATCGGGCAGATACGGATCCTTTCTTAAACAGAACATATTAAAAACAGACGATTACATCGTGCAATCCGGAGCACAGATCTGTGAAACTCGGTGGAGTTTTTTTTTTTTTTTTTTTTTTTTTTTTTTTGTAAATTGTTCCGCATTTGTCAAAACTCACTCGTCAATGGTGACGTCACTCAGCTTCTTCAGGTGGTCTGTTTCTCCTCCGTAAACCGAGACTCTGATGGGCATGAAGAGCCCGTCCTTTGAATCCACCGTCAGCAGCAGCTCGCTGGTGGAAAAAAAAACAAAAAAACAAAAACATGTTTATCAACAAGATAAAAAGAAGACAAATGAGATGCTTCATATCTCTAAAAACCACAAGGCACCTCCAGCATCATCACATGCGAGTTACTGTGGATCATTCCGTCGCAACACAGGAAAAAGTTGCCTGTTATTCCACAGCGATTTATTTATATTTTGAGCAAAACAAAAGTGACATCCAACGTGTCTACAGTAAAAAAAAAACAAAAAAAACTTCTTGTTTCAGGGCAACAGACGATGCACAAAAGTTAAGCTCTACGGAAAAAAAAAAAAAAAAAGTGCACAAGAAGGAAAACACTGCTGACAAAAAAAAAAACCTCATTCAACTTTGCAAAGAACAGGAAAAGAAGCCTGATGAAAACCGGCAGCGCCTTCTCAGTTCAGCTGAAACTCGGGCCGTCACGATCGGACGATTTGAGTCGAAACCTAATTGTCCCGCAAATAATTGAAACGTGTCCGTTTTGATAGGATGAGTTAAACACCTCGAGATAAACGTTCGATGACGGCAATTCTCTGCTCGTGTGCCTTTAAACCGCAGGAGAATAGGACAAGATGAGATGACGTCATTTAAGAGAAGAAGAAGAAAAAAAAAAAAAAAGCACCAGTCAAACCTCAAAACTGGAAATATTGATGGAAATCTGTCGTTTCTGTTGGTTTTATTCCGGCTGTTTTTATACAGACGAGCGGAAACGATTCCACCCGCTCTGCAAAATGACTGCGGTCGGCAGAAATAGTCTGGATCGCTGACCGGCCGGGATGAAAGCTAAAATAAATGGGTTTTGGCTCCTTACTTGACCACGGTGCCTCTCTTCATGTGCAGGCGGATCCAGTGCGGTCCGTGCAGGCTGTCGCTCTCCCAGAAGGTTTCGCAGTCGCCGTCCGTCAGACAGTTCGCCCCACTGAAAGAACTCTGGAACAAATCTGTTGAGAATACTCTTCCAGTTGTGTTCATAGCTTCATCATATCACAAACGAACAATCCTGTTGGATTTTTTTTATTCTTCAAAAGGATCTCAGACTGTTTAACGTCAAGAGTCGAAACACGCGTAGTTGATCGACAAGTACGACTGTGTTTTAGGGCAACGCGGAGGGGGGGGGGGATAATTAGGAGGAGGGCGATTTTTCATTTTCACAATAAAGTATCAAGAATAAAGTCCAAACGGTGAGAAGTAAAGGAAACGTGTTTGGACTTCAGACGCAGCACCCGACGCCTTCGGGAACGAACGAGTTGATCAATTGCTTTGACGTGTCTTGTCATACGACATATCCTCTTCGTACTGCGGGGCAGGTGTAACCATGGATACCCTCGCATCTGTCCATTTCCATTTATTTCAGTCTGCACAAGTACGACCACTTCCTCCCAAGTTCGTGTCACTTCTGGTTCAGAACACAATCTTTTCAAAGTCCAAATACTTGTTACCAAACAATTCAATCGTATTCATTTCCTTGTTCCTAAACACAAGCAACACAAAACTACAGGAGGCATCTGGTGGAATCAACCGCGCAGAGCAAGTCGTTTGATGTGTTCTCAAAAGTTCAACTTTAATCTCGAAATGTAATTTCACGACATTTGAACTTTATTCTCAACATTGACTTTTCCTGAGAGCAAACTAATGGAAAAAGAAAAGAAATCCTCCTCTTATTTCCCCCCCCTCCCCGATACTCCGCCGTATGAAAGTCCCTTAAAGCTCCGTTCTATGAAAAGAGTTGAATTTCGCTTACATCGTATGAAGACACTTCCATGCTGCTCACGCAGTGCTTCACGCTCCCCAGGTTCTCGTCCTCTTTCCCTATGTGTTCGTAGAAGTAGTGCACCAGGTCCTCGTCACATTCATACGTCCAGGTGGGGGGAACATACCTTCAACATAAAACAATATAAAAGTTTTAATGTTAAAAAAAAAAAAAAACGGTCCCAGAAAAGTCTCGACTCTCCCGGTGTGACTTCACACAAATCGGACTCACCTCAGCTTCTGGACGGCGGCGGCGTCGCACTCTGCGATTTTGGGTTTGGAGCCGATGTACAGCGCGTTCTCCACGTCCACCACCTGCTCCCACCTGCCGCGCGGCTTCTGGTCGTAGCCGAAGAGCTGCTGCTGCCTGCTGACGGTCTCCGGTGACTCCACGGGCACCAGCCTGTCGCCTCCCTCCGTGTGCTTGCACACCAGGATCCAGCCCTCCTCCAGCTCCTGGCCCGGGCGGTGCTCCTCCAGCTGCTCCTGGGAACGGACACGGATCACCCGGTCAACACGCGTTCGGCCTCGCCGCGTTTAACATCATCAGCAAAGCAAAGTGACGTATGGATGTAGTTCTGTAGTCACTAATTCATCTAATGTCCACATGTTTGGATGAAACCACTGCAGACAGGAGAAGACGACGTGGATCAGTTCTGGGTTCAAACTCAGGACCTTCTTGCTGTGAGCTGAAATGTTCCACAAGTCCAGAAGCAGTTTCTACAATTTAAAAGTTCATTCAAAGTTTTCCAAGTTCGGAGCTAAAAAAAAAACTAAAAACTCTCCAACATGTGAACCCTGGTTGTTGTCATTTAAAACATGATGTAATAAGAAGGATGTAAATGATGAACATCAGTACATATAACACCCTCTACTGGTACAAAGGGTAAAGGATGGAAACAAAGTGCAGTTATAAAGTGGATCAGACTGATGTCAGCTGTTTCAGCAGCATTAGAGAGGATCTGCAGGATGATGTGAATGAACTCAGGAGACCGACAGTCGCTCACCTTATTGATTTTGACCCAGAGGCCCTGGCTGTTACAGTATTCTTCCCCCGTTGTCCGGATACACGTCCCTTTCTTTGGTTCCAGGTAGAACTTGCATAATTTCTTGCTGCGAGCGATCTGATGTGGACTTTCAAAGACGGAGAGGAGGGTTTTCCCCACGGCGGAGCCTCCTGCAGAGGCCGAGGAGGAGGCGGCGGAGGACGTGGACGACGAGTCCTTGCAGATTTTGTAGCACACCTCTTTGGGGACGTAACACAGACACTCGGGCACCGGCTCGCTCCTCCTGAAGCTCTCGATGCACCGGTTCAGGAAGCGGATCCTGCCGAGCAGCAGGTGAGGGTTGTCGCCCAGAGACATGGCGATGGTGATGATGATGGTGATGATGATGATGATGAAGGTAGCAGTCAGCAGCTCAGTAGCAGCAGCGGGGGGACATCAGCTGACATCACACCGCCGTCACGCCTTTTGTGTTCTCCTGCCTGGCTGCGCAGCGACGCTCCTGTCAAACCAAAACAAAGCCGAACTTTCTTGAGCAACAGAGGCTTCAGTGAACAGCTGACCCAAATCCCGTTTGTTTTTCCCCCCGATTTCTAAGCGCTCTTACACCGAGCGCGTTCGCGGTCCGAAAGGGTTAGAAACCCTCTAATCGGCGACCAAAAGCTCCCGGACACGGAGGCAGAAAGTGTCGGCTTCCTCCGAAAGATTAAAAGTGTCTCGAGGGAATCCCTCATAAACGGAAGGAGCAAACAACAGAACCGTCTGTTGGACAAAGTGTCTCCAGATTATACCGATCGACAGGATTCAACAACTCGCCCTGGCAGGGGTGCGTCTGTGCGTTTAGGCGTGTTTTTACACCGGTCGAACAATTCACCTGCCGGACTCTCTTATCTAAAAAGGACCTCGTCTCCAGGAACGGTCACGTGTTTATCCAGCATTGCGTCCTTGACTCAGGTTTTAATCAGGAAGAGTCTCTGTCAGGACACAACCTGGACTTTTCAACTACTTCCCTCCTTTTTAAGTGTTTTTTTTTTTTTTTTGGCTTCATTTAATCAGAAATTACCATCAACAACATACAACCTTTACACCTTAGAACATCAGGTAGAATCTGAAATATTTGATTTGAGACAAAAAAAAATAAAAAATAACTCGAATAAACGCCATCTTTGCTTGAACATAAGGGTGAGCAAGCCAAGAACGTTTCATAACAAGCGCGATCACCGTTATCAAGATTTCTCTTATCCCACTTTCAACTCTGGTTTATTACCATCTTCTGTTTGTCTGGACTGTGAACACGGAATATACGGTGGATAAATTATCCACCGAAACAATGCGATACCGATGTGGGCGGCTGGGCGTAAAAGGTTCAACAGCAAGTCATCTGCCGTTTCGTCTTTTTTTTTTTTTTATATCAGAATCCGTCCACACCTTGACCTCAGACCTACAGAGGTGTCTCTCCGTCAGATTGGACGGCAGCGTGTCCTTTTCTGGTAACCGCGTATATAACAGAAACGTCTGGGCTCATTCATTCAGTCCTCTGGTTCTTTATTTCCTGTTGCGCGCCGGGTTAAAGGTCACCTGCTCACAGAGAAGCCTCAGTGTGCGGTTGCCATTTGGTAAATAAGACAGCCCATTTCATTACCCTTTATCTTTTTCTGATGTCATCTACTCCTGGGCTAAGGTCGATATGACGAGGAGAATTCTTAAAAGGTTCGCAAACTCTTTAGGTTTTGCTGCGATAAAGCCAGATGTGCTTGCCGTTTTTGGGGCCACAGCTCCCACCGATCTCCTCCGGGCGTGGACTGTTCACGTGTACATGTCTCGGGGTGTTTTGTGTGATAACTCACTCGATCAGGTCCAGTCTCTCACTTGGAGCACCGCTGCATCTGGTGCCGGAGTCTTCTGCGCAGGCGCCGTCGAGTCCCGTTGATCCGGGAGCACTTCCAGCTCAAAGGGGCACCTCGGGTCGCCTCTCACCGGTCTCGCCCTCTTCACTGCAAGATGGGCTCTTTCACACTAAAAAAAACAACAAAAAAACAAAACACCAACACACGTCAGATGTAATCTTCACCGCTGTCAGACTTCTCAAATATAAAATAATAATAATAATAATAATAATAATAATAAGCCGCTCGGCAGACAACCCACTTCTGGTGTCAAACCCTGAAATGAGACGGCAGTCGGGACTCAAATCACTGCAGGACTTCTTGTAGCATTTCCAATGACTCATTTGGACTCTGATGGTAACCGAGTGTTTCCCTTTAGAGAGCAGCTGTTCGGGCTCGTCGCAAATTTTAAACACGCACAAAGCAAATAATCAGACAGAGAGCAGTGCGGTGCGACCAGAAACCGAAAACCGAGATTAAACCCGGAGAAATGCACATCTATCATCTACCAACACATATGAAGCGTGTGGGAACGTAGAGCGATTCATTTTAAAAGGTCATTTTAATTTAAAAAAGTTTGACACACCGTCGTTTTACCTACAGAGTTTAAATTAATGTAAAAAAAACAACAACCCAGCACCGTTTCTCTGTTAACATAGTTAAATATCACGGCGCGGCTTTGTGCACACTGACATTACCTTTGTCATGAGACTTTCCCACCCCCACCGTCAACACCGTCAACACTAAGGAAACCTCCAAGTTGTTCGCCCGCAAGCAGGAAGAAGGAACAACAAGCCCTTTTAACACTAATTGTTCTCAACACCACCACCTGGTGGCAGAAAGCAGCAACAGCAGGGGGCTACTGTGACTTGACAATAAAACAACAACAAAGGACACATTAACCTTAAACCAATGGAAAAGCAATTTTTTTTTTTTTTAAATGGCTTGAATGATAACAAAAATAGTAGCGAATTAATTTCCAGTTCAATTTGTAACAATCATATTAGTTCAGCTTTTCAGGTGTTTTGTTTGTAAAAAAAAAAAATCTTTTACTTATTTAAAGTAATCTCGGTTTGTTTGTATTTTTCTTGGTTTGTTTGTATATAATATATATAGATATATACTGTACTGTATATATATATATACATATATATATATGTTGACTGTGTTTCTTGGTTTGTTTGTATATAATATATATAGATATATAATGTACTGTATATACTGTGCATTTTATATTTTATATTTATATTTTTTTACTGCTATTTACTGCTATTTTATTGCTTTTCTATTATTCTATTCTATTATTTTATTCTATTATTTCTATTATTATGTTATTGCTTCTGTATGCTGCTGTAGCGAAAAAAATGTCCCCTCGGGGATTAATAAAGTAAATACCTACCTACCTAAAGCACATTATTTCCTTCTGAATCATTGCGGTGTATAAAATGCACGAAAAAAAAAAAATAGTTAAGCAAAGTACAAGTATCTCCAATTTGTATGTAGATACGTAGTAAATGTACTTCTCGTACCGGACAGGTCTGCTGTTCTCACTCCGAAGCAGAAGGTGGCGGTACCGCAGGTTAAAAAAAAAACCCGGCTGCCGTTAAAAAAAAAAAAAATTACAGAAGAAGAAGGAAACCAACGAAGAAGAAAATCTGATCATGCGAAATATGTCACAATGGTAATTATAATCTGTTTTTCACGTAGTAATCAATGTAATTTGAGATCGCACTATAACCGAAGTGGATGCGAGCGTCTACTTACCTCTGTTGGGCTCGGAGCGGCGGGGCCGCGCGGGCCGCAAAGCGGCTAAAACGCGGTTAGCATCGGCGTTAGCACGTAGCGACCTGTCAACAAGCCGCCGCCGATCGATGTTCAGTCTTCACAACAGGGAGTTAAAAAAAACAAAAAACACAAATCAGAGGCAGATTCTCTTCTCTTCTCTTTTCTTTTTTTTTTTTTTTTAAGGACAATGACGGAGGGTCTTTTTAGAGTTCAGAGTTCGTGGGCCTTGTCTTGAGCTGTTTTCGTGCGTGTTTCAGGGCACCCAAGTGAAAGATGTCATCGTCAAGCCCGACGCTCCGGGCGCTCTGCTGCTGGACAAACACGCGGATTACATCGCTGCCTACGGCTCCAAAAAGGACGACTACGTGAGTACAGGCCGTCTCATATATATATATAGATATATATATATATATATAAAAATAAATATGTAAATATATTTCTTCTCACGTGTTTCATATATATATGCGATATATGTGTGTTTCTTTCCAACTCTGGACGCCTCTGAATTGTTTTTGCAGGTTTTTAACAACATCAAAGTGCTTTAAATAAGATAAAAGAAACACAAGAGATTGTTAATATATATATATATATATATATATATATATATATATATATAAAAAAAAAGGAAATAGCGATTAAAAAGAGTAAAAAAAAAAAAAAAAAAAATACAGCGGTGGAAGAAGTACTACAACTTAAAAGTCCTGCACTCAAATCTTTTTTTTTTTTAATTTTTTTTTGGTGCTAATGAAGTTATTTTATTAAGTTACATATTGTTGCAGTTGATCTGAATACAGCAGAGGAGAAAAATCTTCTGAATCACATCTGGCGCATACAGATATTAGACAACTTTGAACAATATTGACTTTGACACTCATAACTTGTCTTTTTAACTGCTTTATTGTTTCTACCTGTTATTGTTTTTTTTTTTTTTTTTTTTTTAAATCTTTCAACCGAGTCAAAGAAGAGTTTAAGTAATGTATGTTATAAGTGAGCATAAGAGTATAATGACTGACTTCTGTTCTATTAAATCCAAATGATTTTAACATGTTCACGTTGCAATGTTTTTTTTAATTTTTTTTTTTCTTTATGTGTGTCCAGGAGTACACGCTGTCGGAGTACCTGAGGATGAGCGGTATCTACTGGGGGCTGACGGTGATGGACCTGATGGACCAGCTGCCCCGGATGAACCGGCAGGAGATCATCGACTTCATCAAAGCCTGCCAGCACGAGTGCGGCGGCATCAGCGCCAGCATCGGACACGACCCCCACCTGCTCTACACCCTCAGTGCCGTCCAGGTGACCTCCAGCACGTTATTCCTAGTTCTCTGTGCGGCTGTCATCTGGGTTTGTCTGGAAAACAGAAGTGCTGTAGTTGATTTTGATCCCTGATGATAATCATGAGGCGCATTGTAATATTTATTCATCAGAATCTCTGTTAGTCAAATTTTTACAGCAGTTTTAGTGGTTAAATCTCTGTATTTCATTTACATTCGTTCGTCCGTGTCGGATTTGTAAATTAGCTGGAATGCTCTGCACTTTGAAGTATTTTTTCCCTTTCCGTTTTTAGCTCACTCTATTTTTTTTTTTATTTTTTTTTTTAAATCTTGTCCTCAGATCTTGTGCTTGTATGGCAGCGTGGACGCGATCGATGTCGACAAAGTGGTGGAATATGTGAAAGGGCTGCAGAAGGAAGACGGCTCTTTCGCAGGGGACAAATGGGGTGAGCGAGCACGACTCGTGTCGTATCGTGAAACATTTAGAATGAATGAAAAGCTCACGAGAAGTTTTGTACGGTGAACTCAACGGGCAATACATAATAAATATTATATCAGCCCACACGTTTTCCATCGTCTATATTTTAAATATAAAAGCAGTTGAGGCTGAATTGACTGTTTTCTCTCGTCAGATTGAAACATATAAAACTCCTTTGATTCTTCCTCTGTTGTCGCTCCTGTTTGATTATCTTATTGTGTATTTTATATTTGTATCTTTGATTCCTATTGTAACCAGCAGCTGTGATGTATTTATGTTGTTTGATAATCGTGTGATCTTTGGCTGTGTTTGGTTGCCGCTGACTTCACCAGGTTGTAAAAGAGAGTTTCACGCAGGTTTTTCCGGTTAAAAAAAAGAAAAAAAAGAGTTAAATGAAGAAAATATATCTATAAGTAAAAATCTTTAACCAAATATGCAAAGTGAGGGTAAATCATTACAGTCCTGTTGGGCATGCGGCTCAAATTAAGTAAATAAAGTTTAAGAGTTGTAATATATATATTTTACAGTTTGCTTTTAAATATATTGTCGAAACATTATAACGTGTTTTATATAATTTGAGTTCTTTGTGTTTACAGGTGAAATAGATACACGCTTTTCTTTCTGTGCTGTCGCTACACTTGCATTACTGGTATGTATATGATGTTTTCATCGTGAACCATTATGTTTAGAGACAAGGAGCTAAAAGTGCTGCGTTTTAATACAACAGTCGTCCTTCATGAAAGTTATAATGTTCAGTTTTTGTTGACCTTTTTTCAGATAGCTCTTCATTCAACTGTGTAATTATTCTGGAAGCGTTATATTATATTTTTATCAATTAAAGTAGAGCAGAAACACCTCTTCGTATATTACAATCAGTTGAATAAATCACTTTTCTACAACAGCTTGAACAAGGGGGGGGGGGGACTTTACTAAACCCCGTTAGTTTCAGCTCTTTGTACCGAATAAAGCGGTGACTTCCGTGTGTGGTTTGAGGATGACTCTTCGAATCTTCCTCCTCTGCAAGGGCAAGATGGACATGATCAACGTTGACAAAGCCGTCGAGTTTGTTTTGTCCTGTATGAACTTTGACGGCGGTTTTGGCTGCAGACCTGGTTCAGAGTCTCACGCTGGGCAGGTGAGTTCACACCTGATTTTAAACAAAGGCAGCAACATCCTGTGAGTAAAGACCTCAAATAAAAGCTCATGAAATCAGGCGTTAAGTCGCCACCTGACTTCTATCTGACAAGGATGAAATGTTCTCACTGTGGCTGCTGCTGCTGCCGCATTTACGCTCCTGTTGATCAGTGTCATGCTCTTAAAATCCTTCTCCGGTAAAATATCTCGACACGTACCTTACAGATTTACTGCTGCACGGGCTTCCTGTCGCTCACCGGCCAGCTGCACCAGGTGAACGCCGACCTGCTGGGCTGGTGGCTCTGCGAGAGACAGCTGCCGTCCGGAGGCCTCAACGGACGACCCGAGAAGGTTTTTAATGCTTCGGATGTTGCAAGAAATCCATCGCCAGCGTGTCGATGTGTAATGTGGGAGTAAAGTTCAGCTGTGGGAATAAAAATGTAACGTCTGCTTCACGGTGAAAGAGTTTGAACTGCAGCGAAAGTAAATAAAGACTTCAGAGCAGTTTGTGAAACATCTGCAGCTCGAGGAGATTATTTACCGATCGTACGCGTGCGATAAAGGGAAGTGATGAATTTTGCAGATGATGAATTCAGGTCCTCTTTGTGTTCTGTAATGTTTGTTTACTGTCATCATGTTGCACTTAACAAAAGGGTCTTTCTTAACATCTGACTGGCATCAAAGTCTCACTATAAAGAACAAAATGAAAACATGTTCATCTCTAAATATTGCGGGTTGCACCTGAAAATACATGAAGTGACAAACTTCAGAGCGCATCGAGTTGAATTAGACGTACTTGCAGTGCTGACTCGGCTTTCTCTCTCTCCCTCAGCTGCCAGACGTGTGCTACTCGTGGTGGGTTTTGGCGTCGCTGAAAATCATCGGCAGGATCCACTGGATCGACAAAGCCAAGCTGAGAAAGTTCATTCTGGCCTGTCAGGACGAGGAGACGGGAGGCTTCGCCGACAGACCGGGAGACATGGTGAGCTGGGAAACGCACACACACACACACACACACACACACACACACGTTTCTATGTTCTGATTGTTTAATGACAGTAAATGGCTCTTCTTAATGGAGTCTTTGAAGAAACGATGATCAGCGTGAAGGCTGTTTATATAAGCCAACGTGATGGCAAATAGTTTAGATTTGTTGCGTTTTATTTTCTTAAGCAGTTCTGGCTTCTGATTGGTTAAAATGTGTGACACGGCGCAGGTGCTCGTCAAGCAGCTTCAAAGCCGTACAGTCGTGAATACCGCGAATCTTTTTTTTGTTTTTTGTGCTTGTCGGCATTTTTTGGTTTTCTTTTGTACCCGAAAGTGTTCAATAAGCGGTTTAAAGGAAGAACAAGGAGCATGTGTCAACTGTATGCTCGGCATTTTTTCAAGAAATAGACAGCCGCAATAACAATTGGGCTTAGACTGTAATGGCGGCATAAAAAGTGACAGAAAAAGACAGTTAAATTGTAGTTACGCGTGTTATTGACAGCTCTAGCCTGAACATGTTCTTACAGTGTCACTACAACATCAGGTTTCACTGAACGACGAGCGTCCTTTTACATTTTGTTGATCGTAAGCGACGCCGGCTCTCCTCCGCAGGTGGATCCGTTCCACACGCTGTTCGGCGTCGCAGGTCTCTCCCTGCTCGGAGACGAACAGATCAAACCGGTGAACCCGGTGCTGTGCATGCCGGAGGACGTCCTGCGGAGGATCGACCTGCTGCCCGACCTCCTCAGCTAGCCCACACGCACCGTCACAACAACACACACACTTATACGCACAGAGAAAAACACTGCTGGCCCCGCAGCCTCCCGCCGACTACAGCAGGGGGGGGGGCTGTTGGGAGCAGAGAGAGGACCACAAGACGTCATGGGGTTAGAGCTGAGGTCCACATTTTTTTTTTTTTTTTTTAACGTACGAGCTGCTCGGCGACGATGTGGAGGACAAATGGAGTCTCCCGGTTTGCACCTTTCTGTTTTTAATCCCCCTCTCACGACTCGACGCGTCATCAAGTCAGCTTTCTTGTGTCACCACAACAAAAACGGGGTGTTTTGAAGAGATGTGTTATCACTGCACGAGTAAACAACATTAAACAACATTCCTTAACTTCTCAGCTTAACTCAGTGTGTCAGTTCGAGGTAAAACTTGTTTCAGTTTCCTGCTCTCGTTACCTTTCCGCTTGCCCCACTACTCGAGAAAGTTATGACTGCAATCAGGGTTCTTTTTAAGCTTCGTTACCTGATCGATTCAGGCGCGTTCTTGTTTACTGGACAGATGTGATCTTGAAAAACAAGGTGTATGCGCAGAAGAGATCAGTCCGATGAGGGAGACGGAAGGTTTTTTTTGTCGTTTAAAAATGTGCATCCCCTTGCTTTCTCATTATTCTGCCCTTTTCATGAAGCTGCTGATTCACATAAAACAACTTCAGTATTTTAAAAGTAGGAGCGTGTGAAGGGAGGAATCGCACCAACGCCGCGCTGAAGGGCCTCACAAGTCGAGATGTCACACAGGACGTGTTGCAAAGACAGTTTTATTACACTGCATTAAAATAACCTCAGTTTACGTTAAATACTTTTATTTTGGCGGGCCATGGAGGAAGGGAGAATGTTGTCTTTGTGACCGGAGACACCCGGAGGTGGAGCAGCGTGGTCACTATATTTAATGTCTTCTCTGGTCCCGGCTACACTATTTATTTAAGTCTGTGTTACTCAGTGCAGCTGTGGGCAGATGTGTCTGGTTTGTCTCCTCGCTGTCTGAAACATCATGAAATATTTCCGGTCTCTGAACTAATTATGTGAAATGGCTTGTAGAGAACATCCCATTTACTTGATTTGTTAAACCTGCACTCTTTGTTGTCTCGCTGAATAAAAGTTGTATCTGTTGCAAGCCAAATGTTCATTGTGTGTTGATACAGAAAAGAAATAAATCACATGTTAATGAGGTAGTTCTAATATTTTCTCCAGTTTGAACGACTGATGACATATAATAATTGTCAATGATATGAAAAATAAATAATTAAGCCTATATTATGATCATAAGGTTTAAATCAGCTCTCAGAATTGTGCTAGTTACATATAATTAAAACTTAAAAAAAAAAAAATGAAATAAAAGTCTTTAGCAAACAAAAGTATTTTATGTTTTACACTTCTAGTTTTGATTCTATTCAATAGTTTACGTGTGGTTATGCTTTTTGCGGCCTTAAAGAAGTCTGGTCCAATTTAAGAAGAATTATTTTACTTCGATTATATTTTAAACATTTGAGAACTAGTAAATATACCTACGCAAATTAAATTGAATAAATAATAAAGTAATATGGCAGAATTTTGTCTGATGAGCACAAGGAAAGTTTTTCCTTCATTATAGATCATGGAAATTAAACTTTAATTTGTGAAAGCCAGAGAATTTGACTGAAATCCGACAAAACTATCCCTTGTGGTGGTTTGCCACTAGGTGGCAGCATTACCATTCAAAATGTATTGTTGTTTTTAAACTTCCTGCAATGGGAGAATTATTACTCTATATGAGAATTATTATTGTACTATGTGCTCATACCTTCAAGTGATAAATATATATTAATATTAGTCTACTGTGGATGAGAATTATTACTGTTTCAGAGAATTATTACCGTATGTGAGAATTTCTCTTCAACAATCCTGTAAGAAACTTATTGGTGATTATAAGCAACATTTTAACTGATGTCAGTCTCTTTGAAATAAATGTCTATCAGCAGCACGACGATGATGGAAGTAAAAAAAAAGTCATGATTTGTTAGATTTCTTTAGCTGCGACACACTCACACTATGAAATTCACCTGTTGATTCTCCCCGCAGACATTTATTCTACTTTAACAACAGTCGTCATGTTTAAAAATGATCGGAAATGTTTACGTTCAGTTGTGAGTTTATAACTGTGGTCATACAAGGTGATGTCGTACTGGATTTTTGTCCCTAAATGTGTCAGAATATCAACAAAAGTCGAAATAAAATGCAGCGCGGTACAAGAAAATTAACTGACCTCACTGCCACAGCATACCTTTTATCTATCAGGGAAATGCAGACCTGACACACTGTGAGACTAGTTTTAAGGAATGCATTCATCCAGATAAGCAATTAATTGTGTCCTTGACGATTTTAACAGAGATTCAGCCAGACTGTCTCCGGTAGAAGTTTAATCAACAACACGTCTTGGACGGTTAGTTTATGAGGTTTTGGTGTCTTTATGGGACCTTTACAGCAGCTTCAGGGAATCAGAGGACTCTTTTCACGGAAATTCTACTGCTCAGGTGCTGACACACACTATCATTATAGATGCGGTAGGGACGTTTTTATCTATTTATTTATTCTTTTTACTCCCTCTCGTGGTTTTAAAGCCTGATTACTGGATGTTTTATGACTTGTGTATCCTCTGTGTGACCTCTTTTTTATGATTTAAATTCTCATTATGAATTAATATAACATCATTTGATTTGGATCTGATTGATCAGTTCTCTATAAATCACATCCATAAACATCCATAAAAATGGGTGAAGGCTATTCAACTCTCCAGAGAGGAGAAGAGAAAAAAAAAAAAATCAGCAAATATTTATATTTAAGAAGCCGGAACCGGTGTCATTTTGGTAACAAATCTTCTGTCAATACATTGATTGTTTCAGCTTTAATATGAATTTTCGTGTTATTTAAACAGACTTGCGGTTAAAAAGGATAAACAGATCAACTTTCATGTGTTGCCGAAAGGAAACGCTTTCACTTCTTAAATTACATGCATATAAATCCACACAGGGAAACCTGAAATGCGAGTGCTGACGCTGTGTGAAGGATCGTGTTTCACAGACTGTAATAATGGAGCCGTGTAAAGATGGATGCATTCGGCCTGAGTAATTAGAGGCAGGTAATTCTCTCCTAACTATTTTCATGTAACGGAGATGAAGACTTCCTGTGCATTCTAACCGTGACAAGAAAATGGAACAATTCCTAACAAGGGTTTCATAAGATTTCAGACGAATGCTGAAGTAATATCAGTAACTCTTTACAACATTATTATCTCCACGCACTAATTACCACATCATGATAGTGAAAAGCGCATTGCACTTTAATAGTCTGATGCACTCTGGATTTCTGGTGAGCAGCAGCTTCAGCAAGGTGTGGATGTGTAAAGACTCATGGTTCATTGTTTCTATTTATGGTTATTTCATTGTCTTTCCGACGACGACTTTCCAGCCGCTTCATACAAAGGTTTTGGTCCAGGTTTGTATTCAGTCGGCCGGTTCAGTATTCCATACATATGATACTAACAAGCCGACTACCTGTCACCTTCTGCCTCGGGTAGGGGGGCCAACAGGGGCGCAATCACATTCAAAGCGCCCTTGGCCCTTCCTCCACCTCTGCCTCTGTTGCTGCAACATGCATTTTTTATTACGTGATATTCTCAGTGTAGCGTGGACCTGCAGAAAACACACTGGCGGCCCTCTGAGCTTTGTATTTATTTGTGTGTTTATTTAGTCGATGGGGGAGTAGTAATCCGCGGGCCCCCGGTGCTCGGGCAGAGACAAACATGCGGGTTGTTAGGCTACTGAGAAACCCCACCGGCTCTCATTAGTGAGAAAGATACAGATGAAGAGGAAGACAGAAGGTGGGAGAGAGGAGAAAAAAAAAAAAAAAAAAAAAAAAAGTGTGAATGCGAGATAGACGCAGAGAGCGAGGAAACAGACAGGAAAAGAAGCAGAGAGACAGATGGATGGATCACAGCTTTCACCCCTCAGTCTTGTTTGTTTGCAAGAAAAGCTGCAACCCATTTTTCCTCCCCCTCCTCTCCTCCTCTCAGTCCTGTCACCTTCTTGTTATCTGTCAGCACAAAATACAGCGGATTAGTCCGGGACGCGAGGCTGCAGACAAACACGGGCACAGCAGACAATTATTTAATAAATGTTCAATTAAACCGCGGCAGTGTTGTATGTGTAGCGATTACTCGTGAGTTTGGAAGGAAAAAAAAAGACGATTTGTGTTCAACTTTTTTTTTTACCAAGTTTGAGGTTATTATTATGATGCTGTGATTTTTCACCCCCAGCAGCTCCAGGAAGATCTGATTTTACAGGTTTGGCATGAACTGGAGACTCGTGTTTGTTTCCACTGAATTCACAATTCACCTCATGTCACTGGTGAGTTTCTGCCCATCAAGTTACTGCAGTTTCTGCTGGCAGAGCAGCTCCTGCTGGTCTTGTTACTTTGGTCGAAGTTGATGATCTGTCACTCAAAAATATAGATTTCTAGTGTTTTGGGTCAAAGCGAAAAAAAAACTCTGGCGTCCAAAACCTCACAACAAAACTCTATGAAACTGATTTTACCTGAAGAAAGACAAAACTGCCGTAAAAAACTGATTGTTTAGATGAAGTCTCTGTCTAAACAAGAAAACACTCAAAGAGCTTGTCAAGGATTTTACATCCCAACTCAACACAGTTTCTATTCAAAGGGAGTACTTAGTCGCTTTCTTGCAGAGAGTTAGATGAGATGTCAGATTCCACTGTCTTTGCTGAACGGTAAATACGGAGCCAGGAGACGGTTAGTTTCCCTCGTTTCCAGCCATTATACTAACCTAAGCTAACCATCTCCTGCCTTCAATTAAACGACCTAATTTATGATAACCATGATTACGTCATGTAAAGGAACACAGCAGCGCTAAAGAGATTTGACTTGACAGCTTTTGTGTCGCAGATGTTCACATTCTTAACTTATTGTTCTCTGAATATTATCTGTCGTGACTTTTGACAGGAGATTGTATCCCAGCTACCGTTCCAATGACAAGCGGTAAGACATGTGATACGCTCAAAAGCTCCGCAGCTTGGTATGTATTTCTTGACACGCGTTTAAAAGCAGCACAGATGTCACAGTTTCCGCTTTGACACCTGATTGTCACGTTCCGGCGGAGGCAGCGAACGAGGATCAGAGCCACAGACACAATAAAATGACCTCGAAGCTGCTTGAAGGACAAATTAAAGTGGGAAAGTGTTGCCACCTGAGAACTGATGCCCTGTCAGTTATTCATTTCCACCGCCGTTAATACAAATGAACCTTGCGCTCCGGGATGAATCATTTGTACATTAACAAAATGACACCGTCCAAAAGGACTCGTCATAACTGGATTTCAATTTGTGCTTCTTCTCAGTGGCGACGGAGACAAATCTGTCGCAGTGAGTCAAAATGATTTATCCTCGTAAGCCGTCTGGGAGGCAGAGAGGGAACACGGGACAGCAGCTTATCCACTGTTTCTGGAGCTCGAGGCCATCCGAGGCGCGAGCACGTCCTCGGATATGTTTTGCTTGTGTGAAAGTGCTGCTTGAGTTACATTTTATTCGGGTCACAGAGAGACGATATCTGCTCTAGAAAGCTACAACTATCAGGTTAACATCCATTTTAAATGCTTCATTAAGGGGTAATCAAGAAGTTAGTTATACAAGAGTGGAAATGGAAATTGCCAACTGTTTATTCTGAAGTTGTTTGATAGCCATCTGGTGGAAATATGATCTAATAGCAGTGTTCTGAAGGAAATTGCGTGAGGAATTAGGACGATAAAACCCCAAACTGTGCAACTTAAATACAGGTAAGAGATTTATGGCAGCAACACAGGGCTGGATGAGGTAAGGAGACGGACCAGGCCAGAGAATGACACCGCAGTGTATCAATCCTACAGTGAAACAAGATGGGGGAACTTCTCGAGTCTGGATTTGGACCTCTCCATCGAATGGACCAAGGACAAGCAACACTTCATACTTCAGAGACATGCTCCAGGAGGATTCATCCTGCAGCAGGATAATGAGACACACCAAACACACTTCAAAAGCTCTGAAAAACTACTGTAAGAACAACAGACCAACAAGTGCTGACTGTCATGGACTTTCAGCCACAGTCTGTTTTCCACAAGTCATTATGGTGTCATTGACTAAATTCACTCCTTCTGAGCGCAATTCCATAATCGAGTAGATGTTAGAGAAGTATGTTTGGGGGCATGCATGCCTGCACGGAGTGCATGTCAGGTTTCCGGTACAGGTGGGCGGGCTGTAGTGTCTTTGGGTCCTCGGTCAGATCCAGCTCATCCAAATTGGGTCACTTCTGGCTCATAAAACACAAGATGGCAACGGGAAAAATTTAATCATATCAACCGCTCGCTCGTCCAAATATGGTCAATTCTGGAAAAGCGAGATGGCGACGGCCAAAATACTGAACTCGAGGCCACAGAACAGCAGTTCACAAACCAATGGGTGACGTCATGGTTGGTTGCCTTTTAGTCATTTTTCAACCTTCATACAATTTTTTTCATTTGGATATTATCAACCGTATTATTCTCCATAAATGTGAAACAAATGTGAAATAGAAAAAGTATCTTCATTAGTGGTCGAACACTTTTTCGACCCCCATTATAAATGATGAGAAACACTTTCGCAGCTCTCCTCATACGTTTCCAAATTACGTTGCTACGGTAATACCCCGGACAGACTCGTCTCCATCAGCTCGGAAACTCCATCGCTGTCTTTGTGTTTGCGTCTGTCAGCAGAGGAGGAGGATTTCAGGGCATCATCACTCAGGCATCCTCTTACTGGGTTCAGTGGACTAAAGCCTGGGAACCAGACCAACGCCGACTGTTCTCATCAAGCAAATGGACACTGGTTCTCTGAAATTGAAATCAGAGCTCTGCTTCACAGCGTGGTGTCCAGTATTTTTAGACAAAAGCTCAAAGCGGAGAAGTCTTTGCTGAATTATCTCTTCCGTGCACATCTTTACATTTATTCATCACTGATGAGAAAAATCCGTAAATGAACTCGAGGGCAGTGTTTCCTTCAAGCAGTCTGAATCTATTATGATTAATAACTCACCAGTGAACCTGTCTCTCTGGTGTGGTTTTCACACATTTTACTTCAATAAGTAGACATTTGAGCTTTAAATAAACACACTGCAGCTGTAGCAAAAAAAAAAACATATAGTTTAAACTTTTAGTCTCTTTGTTTTCTTTTTTCTTTCATCACGAGGAATCTAAAGTTTTTGTGGGAGCATTTTCAGACATGATGTCTTTTCTCTCGGCAAGCAGTTTGTCATCCGATTCAGTAGAAACTCTACAAAATGAAAAATGGTCTCCTCTGTGATACCATAATTCTTCTGAAATTCATGCAAACATTAATCTGAACTTTGAAAAATACAGACAAAACTGTCACATTGTCAAGGAAGATGTCACCTGTGAAAATATGTTTTGACTGCGTGTTAACAGCACAGTTGTTTTTCAGCACTTTAGTCCAGACTGAAATACTATTGGATGGATTGTCATTCAATTTCGTGCAGACATTCACAGTCCCCGGAGGATGATCCCTACTGACTTTACTGATCCTCTGACTTTTCCTCTAAAAACTCTCAGATGGATCGCCTTGAAATTAGGTCAGATACTGATGTACCACTGTAAGTATCATGTATCATCCAATCAAAATTTACATTTCTTCGACAGGTTTTATTCACGAAAAACCTGAGTCATTCCCATCTGCCTCAGCTGCGTGCTTTGTTTTGTGCCAATTTACAAATGTTCGCATGATAAAGCTCTAGATTAAGACCTTCTAAAGTTGAACCTGTCAGCATTGCCATCGTGAGCATGTTTGCATCGCTGACGTTAGCATTTAGCTCAAAGCGCTACAGTTCCTGAATATAGCTTTACAGAGCTGCTGGCACGGCTGCAGACTCTTAAGCTGTGTCCCGGATCCATACCGCAGACCAAATCTATGCAGGATTTGAATATGTCGTGTGTTCTCACTGAAAAGATGCCAACATAATACACAAAACAGTCAGTACGCAAGCTACAAAAAAAAAAAAGACCTTGATTTTCTGATGCTGTGATTGGACATTTAAGGATGGTGATTTTTTTATATACCAGCTGCAAAAAAAAAAAGTAAACCAACAGTTGATTTATAATATATTATTGTACACAGTGAGTACACATTAGGTTTGCGGAACTGGGGCACAGCATTGGTTCTGTTTCTATATTTGGAAGTAAACTGCACAACGTTCATGCGGGTTATTAGTTGAAGGTAAAGCTGCCTGTCATTAGATCTACTGGACAAAGCTTAGACAGCCATCTGAGGCACTTTCTATCTCGACAGCATTACGTTCCCTTCCTCAGCTTTCCTGAGACTGATAGCTCCTTATCCCATCCAGAGAGGTGACAGAGTATCATCCGTGGTCTCTTAATCATCCAGAGGTAATTTCAGATGCAGATGACCTTGACTTTCTCTTTTCTTAGCGGGGTGCACACACCAGGCCGAGAATTTAATCTGTGTGGCACTCTCAGAGTCGGAGGGTTACTTTTTTCATGCTCTCGTTGCGAAAAGCCTTAAAAGAGGAGAGACGCAGAGAGAAAGCGGGAGATTTGGCGATAACCCCGAGAGAGCTATTGATCTGGTGAGAGGATCTGCTTCACACCTGCTGAAAAATAATTGAGAAGTCCAATCAATGCTGCAACAGCTAATCAAAACAAGTGAGGTGTACCAGCAGCCTGTTTAGAGGGTTCACGTGCTCTTACGCGTCTTTTTTCAAGGGTGGATTCGTGCTTGTTTGTCTCTCAGTAATTACAGCCGGTGTATATCAAATATTTTTTGTGTTCAAAGAAAAAAAGAGAAAAACTGAGATTGGTTTCTTTTATTTGCAAACCAGACTGACATCTTGGAAAATATCTATTTACACGAGGTGTCATATCGGCTGACGGAGGCACGGTTGCAGCTGAACTCAATTACAGCCTCTCCATACAGGCAGGAGAAACACAAAGGAGGCATCTGAATAACATAACGGAGAAGACAGACAGTCTGCCAGGTTTCTGTCAATGTTGCTGATAATTCAAAGTTTCTCTTAAAACCTACAGAAATCACTATCATAAACCGAATCAGTTTTCCAATATGCGTTATCAAAGATGGTTAGACTGCTATTCATTCTGTGGCCAGAGCTAATGTTTGTGTCCTAGGTATCTGTGATAAATGTTGTTTTGTCAGGATGCTGGCAACACCTTTCAGTCATTTTCAGCACATAACAACATATTTTCATTCAGACTGATTTGCCTTGAAGTAAAGCGTTTGAACTGAAATGGCTTTATTTTCATTAATATGTTCAGGATGGGAAAAGGAGTTGAAATGTGCAACACTGTACTCCAACAGAAAAAAGGCAATTTCATCGAGATGATGTGTACCGAGTTACATCTGATCCGAATATATATTCGGGTCCAAAGTGAAAAATACTTATATTTTGCATATGTTTCAAATGTAATTCAACATATATATATATATATATTTTTTTAGAAACAAATGATAGCCTAATAATTTGAAAGAAAAGCTGAAAAAGGAGCATGCCTTCTTGTGAAGTCAGGAAGGTTCGGTTTTCTCAGCCGACAAAGTGCCCTCGTAAATGTTCAGCGGTATTGAGGTGCCTGTGCAGTAAAGTGCAGTCCTTGGTTTTCTTTGGCATTCAAGTAGTTTTTCAGAGCTTAGAGATGTGTTTGGGGTAATTATTTTGCAACAGGATAAATAACTCTCAACAAAAATGCAAAACAGATGGTGGAGCATGTAAAGAATGTCGCGCTACTTCTCCGAAGCCAGGGTGGTGTTGATTCGGTGCGGGTGTCCAACTCCAGACTTGAATATTCCCACCAACGTGTTTCTCTCATTGTCTGGATATAAAAGTGGACGTAGCTTCTGGATCTGAAAAATGAGGCCAATGCGGAAGTGCCTTGAGCTGCAATACCACTGATGGCCACCAGGGGTTTGGCTCCAGAAAGGGGTCCGGCTGCATAGACTCCCATTCAAATTCTCTCGTGAAATACAAAGTCAATACATTCATTCAGAGTATTTTTGAATAAATCTAAACAAGCTGAAGTTTGTGTTTCCCCATATAAAGAGTTAAGTAATGAACAAGTGGAACACAGCTTAGTTTTTGTATTTGTTTTGTGTGATTTTACATATGTCTAGCATGTCATGATTAGGCCTGGGTGTCGTGTAAAAGGTACCAACTTAGTACTTTTTTTTTTTTTTTATCATTTAAAGGTTAAGCGGTTAGCTTGTTAATCCATTAGTTGAAAAATGATTTATTTTTTTCTGTCCTTTTACAAGTAAAATGCCACGCTAGTTTCTGTTTTTAGCTTGTAAGATTTTCCGCTTTCTTTCGCTTTAAGTGACATTAAACTGAACATCTCTGGATTTTAAACTGGTGTTCAGAAAAAAAAAGACATTTGAGTGTGTAACTTTTGCATTTCTCACTATTTATTTTACATTGTAAGGACCTAACGATTGAAAATAATCTGCAATTTAAGAAGTGATGAAGCTCATTGTTGGCAGAACAGCCTCACAGGGAACTTTTAAGTTCACAAAGTGAACAAAACAAGAATATCCGTGTTTAATTTGGTCGCAACACCTGTATGTGAACTTTCCTTAACAAACCAGGAAGTATCTGATGTAAATGGAGTCAGTCAGAAAGTATTCTCATCACAATGATGTCAATCACACTGACGAACAGCTCGGCCCCGATGTTCTTTCTGATACAAAGTTGTTGACAATTAATAATTGATGATAAACTAAAATCATCTCAAAGTCACTTGATCGCTGATACCCAATTGATTTCTTCTAACATTATTGAATCTTCAGTGTTTTGGTGTTTCAGCAGCCCCTGGTGGTGAACCATGTTTTTTTTTTTAGTTAGACATGGTATTCCTGCATTACGGACAGTGAGATTTTCAGCAGGTTTGTTCCACCTATATAGTGGATAAAGAAATGGACGCAGCCACTGTGACGTCTCGTAAACGGTTCCTGAAGAGTGGTTGTGTAAAGTCAGTGTCTGTGTCTCCGACCGTTGCCGTGTTGACTGCCTGACTCCCAGCCAATCGAAAATTAGACAAAGAGGCGACATGTGGTTGGAGCTGAAGCGGGCCGAATGAAGCATGATTGCTGTCACTTTCCCTGTCACTAACAGGGAAATGAGTTATTCAGACAAGGCTCTAAATTGATAATTTCTTCTGCAAATTTGACCATGTTGGTCTATGGGATTTGACTCGCAGTTGGAGCCAGCCTCAAGAGGCCACTCAAGGAACTGCAGTTTTTAGCACTTCCACATTTGCTTCATTATTCAGCCCAAGAGGCTTTCACTTGGTTCCGCTACTGGTAAAAGCACTTTTTAATTTAATAATTTATCAGCTTTTGGAGGCTTAAGTTACAGCTGAATATTTTGGGAGGGTAATGAAGCATATTATCATATCATATTAGTGTGCCTGAAGGATAGGCAACACCCATACTTGAAACCTTGAAATACTTGGTACAATTAGAGGTAATCCACCGCCACGTGCACTTTCACAGTAAGTATAGCAGAGACATACCATAAGTCTGTAATATACCAAGCACCATTTTAAGGTAATTATTCACTTGTGGTTTCTATTATATGCTGCTTTATCGCTCTACATCACTGCATTATAGTGGCAAAATGATGTACTTTTTACCACTTTCATTTGACAGTTGACAGTAGTTAAAAAGAAGAGGCCAGATTCCATAATTATCGAATACTATCGGGTCTGACCCGTAGATTGGGAACCACTGCACTAAAACATACCATACTGTATATAAAGCACTGGCTCCACCACAAACATAAAAGCAAGCAATGCATTGGTCCGTCAGTATTAAAAGCCATTCTTCTGCAGTTTGTATGATATTTACCTGTTCACATATGTTAAATATACAGAATTTCAGGACATTAATCTTATTTTACCAGAACTTCTGCTCACACCAAATGGATATTGTGCTCACAAAATAGTAGGTGTCATAAGGATTTTTTTTTTTTTTTTTTTTAATATATATATAACAATATATAAAAAGTAATTCCACTTTTATTCTCAACATCAAAAATATTTTATATTTGTTATGCACAATTTGGAGATAATAATAAGAGATAAACGAGCAGTGACTTCCCACTGCGGCGTCTTGTTTGGTTTCCTCTCTCCTCACGCTGATGTTGTAAAAGCAAAAGTCAGGAAATCAGCGGTGGTCACGTGACGCGGCTGGGGGCGGGGCTCTGCGTCTCAGCCGGCCAGGAGCAGCGCAGCGTCGGTTCTCGGTCCCAGCAGCACCACGGGGAGAGAGAGAGAGAGAGACAGAAAAAAATAGAAAGAAAGAAAGAGGAAAAAAAAAAAAAAAAAAAAAAAAAAGAGCAGACGAATAACGGTACACTCCAACATTTATGGAGCCGATCCCTGCATATAACCACACCTCATCCGCGTCTCCTCCCGTGATGAACACGTGAATACATACGCGTGCAGACGGCGGCGGTGAACGCGTTTTTTTTGGGGGGGGGCTGAGGAAAGCAAGCGGTCCACCATTGTCTGCGTAGAAATAAGAATGGCCTGGATGTGGAAGGTAAGAAGGGGTTTTTTCCTCTCTCATATACGTTGCTGTCAAAAAAAAAGAAAAAAAAAAAGGGGGGGGTAAACGTTTAAGGAGCCTGAGACGTGGCCGGCTTTCAGTCAGTGTGCATTTTAGCAGATGTGCGGTGAAATGCGAGCTGGGAGCTGCATGTGGTGGTGGTGATGCTCCGCGGAGGTAATAAACCCTCCTCTGGTTTCTGTCTGCTGTTTCATTTCTTTTCTTTTTTCTTGTTTTTTTTTTTTAATGTAGTCTTTGAATTAATGATTTTTGCCTTGTGCACGCGAGAGGACACCAGGCCCTCGTGTTTGTGTTTTGCTCTCAGTCCATGATTGTGTTTACTACTCGTGAAAAAAACAACAACAACAACAACAACAACACAGGCCAGCCAGCTGTGCACACAACACCCTTCATGTCCAGGTGTTCACATGGTGTTAGGAAAGCTTTCAGACAGGAGGGAAAGTTTATTAATCTGTCTCACCCTAAAAAAAAAGAGGATGGTTTCAGAAATATAAACGGGTCAGCAGGTGTAGTTGGTCATATGTGACACAAAACACTTCCATTTGTAAGACGGAGGGGGGGGGGATGAAGGTAACAATTATCTTCACTTCTCTCCATGAAATGTCATTAAAAGATTTAAAAAAAAAAAAAAAAATGCCCATTACAATTTTGTAGTTCTTCACGTTATGTCTGACCAACAGTTTGAAAAGGTTTTTTTTTTAAGCTAAGAATGATTTGAAACAGAGAAAAGCCCCAAATAAATACCTTTGAGAACTAGAAGAGAACATTTTGCCTATTTGCCTGATAAATAAATTAGTCCATCAACTAATCGATAAACCGAATAATCTCTTTATTTTCTCAAGCAATCATTTTGGCTATAAATTGTCTGAAAATAGTGAAATATGTCCACCATGGACAAGGAAAACCAAGTCCAGGCAATAGGGACCAAGACAAAAGAAAAGCAAAGTCAGAAATACGTGGAAACAGATAAAAATGTAAGGAAACAAGCGCAGGACAGCACATCCCATCACCCTACAGCCTGTCAATCAAACAGACATCGCCCTACCCCCCCACAAAATGCAGTTTTTTTAGGCCTAATATCTAATTAATGTTGGAATTATTTTTAGATGGACCACTCATAAAACAAGGGAAGGAGGGAATTTAGCGAAGGGCACCATTATGACTTGTGGGAAAAAAATGAATTTAATTCATATTTCATGAGTGAAGTTGAATGGGAGCATATGGACCCAGAGCCTTGTTTTGAGCCATCCCCTAGTGGCCCTCAGTAGTATTGCAGTTTAAGGCGCTGGCCTCATTTTTAGACCCGAAAGCTACGTCCACTTTTTTTTTATGTGTTTTTCTTTTGTATATGTGTATGAGCGAAATATGGTGGTGGGAATATTCAGGTCTGGAGTTGGACACATGCATCTTTCAAACCAACTGTTGAGAAGCTAAAAAACAGAGAAGAGCTGTTTTATATTTCTTATTGCAAAAATAACTGACAAAATGCTTAATTGCTGATAACTTCTTGTTTTCTCCGATAAGTGTTTTTGTGTATAAAATGTCCGAAAATTTGAAAAAATATCAATCAAAATTGCAAAGTTAAAGGTGAAGTCTCCAAATATTAAGTTTTGTCGAACAAAACATACAAAACCCAAATATCTTCAGTTTACAAAGATTTAAAACAGAAAAAAAAAAGCTGCAAATCCTCACAATGGAGTTGCTGGAAGTAGACAGAGTCTGAGCTATTTTCTGAATAAATAACTGATAGTGAATTAATTATCAACATTAATATTGGTGCTCAACTTGTTTCGGAGAAGATAAAGAATTGCCTTTTCTGAGACGTTCAGTTTAACGTCACTTATAACCACGGAAAGCAGGAAAATCTTACAAGCTAGAAACAGGAACTAGCGTGGCATTTTACTTAAAAAAAGGACCGAAAAAGAGAAATAATTTTTCAACTAATGGATAAAAAAAAGTATTAAGTTGGTACCTTTTACTCGACACCCAGGCCTAATCATGACATGCTAAACATGTAAAATCACACAAAATAAAATACAAAAACTAAGCTGTGTTGCACTTGTTCATTACTTAACTCTTCATATGGGGGAAACACAAACTTCAGCTTGTTTAGATTTATTCAAAAATAGTAGTAAGATAACATAAAGAGATCACAGTTTGATTGTGTTGAAGCTAATATTGAATAATCACGTCCCTAATCCATAGCACAGTTGCTCGATGTCATCGAACTCCATGTGTTGTGGTGATATTGAGGTTTTCATTCTGTAACTGCAGTTGAAGAAGCCAAAGATCATTTCCTGCCATTCTGAGGAATTCACTTTATTTATTTATCCACAACAAAAAACAGCTTCAGTAATTCTGTCAGAATTAACATGAAACTTTCATTTTACTGCGCTCAAGTTGAGAGTTTTCAGCCATTCAAAGGCACTTTGGATGCTGTCAGTCATCCAACACCCACAACGTCCTCATCGTCTTCGTCAGGAAACAATCGTTCAACAACGTTACACTTCAGAAACTTTACCGTCACGCCCACGTCTGCTCGTTGGGGCTCTTTTTGTTATCTGAGACAGCACTTAATTTCACACTAGATTTGACACTGTAATATGTTACTATAGTTCAAAAACAGGAAAAGAAGGAAATATAATAACAGTGCCTTCGCCCTACTCGGGCCCTAATTATACGATGCACACTGCAGAGTGACTGTAGGGAATGTAAACTAGAAGTGGACGGGAGTAAATGAACTGTAAGTTTAAACTAAATGACAACAGAGTTCTCGTTTCTTATTGAGCTAAAATGTAGTTAACGTTAGTCTGATATAGTTAATGGTTATTAGGTACAAAAAAACAAAAGCCTCCGATTCAAGGCCTTATATTTTTTATCAGGTTACAGCAGTTGCTGGCAAGCCACAGTTAACAAATGATCCTTTTTCATACATTATGCAAATAGACACAAAACCAACTCAAATGTGGCCGAACAATGCTTGTCTCCTCTGACGCTGTCTATTTGTTTGGTTCCATTGAATCTTTTTTAAATATAAGGCAAATACACATCTACCTGCTGTATGCAAATACACATCTGTGTGTTGTATGCAAATGTATATTCCATCCGTCTGTGTTTCTGAGCCAAATGCAAACAATTTGCGGTTTGTGTGCTCCTGATTTATGTTTGTAATATGTACAGTAACTGTTCAGGGTTTCATCTCATTTTCTGCTGCAATTACCTTCTGTGAATCTCAGAAATAAATAGGTTTAGATGGGTGGATGGATGGATGGGTGGATGCCGGGTGGGTAGGCGGGTGGATGGCTGGATGAATGAATAAATGCATGAATAAACATACATGACGATGTGTTCAGGTGTACAAGATGAGGATGCATTTCTTCTCCCACCAACCTGCCTCAGTGAACCACAGTTCATGACTGAGCTTTGCATTCACATTTTCACTTGCAGTCAGCCACTAAAGAGAGGCCTGCAGAGAGGTCTGCAGCCCCCCCTCCTACCCCAGCTCCCCCACCCTCCCCCCTTTGTTAGCTTGTGTTTTAATTGGAGTGAGTTCATCCGTGAAGAACTGTGCTTGAGCTGGGAAAGGCCGCCGCCGTTGTCCTCCATCCTAACAGTTCAGGACGAGCCGGCCATCGTGTCTCATCAAAAGACGGCGGTGCTGCTGTTGTTCCTAACCACATATGGCAGAACAGGGCCAGAGCAGCAAAGTTTTAGTGACGGGGTCATGTGGGTACGCACCAGCACAAAACACACACACACACACACACACACACACACACACATAAGAAAAGATTTCGGATTAATTAATGCGTGCTCACACAAACAGACAGCCATTTGTATGTGTGTGTGTGTGTGTGTGTGTTGAGAAGTGTGGTAAGAGCTGTGGGGAATGCAGTGAGCGTCCCAGTTCTTTAGAGGTTCAGGGATGAATAGCACTTCCCCTCGTCCCCCCTCGTCCCGTGTGATTGTGTTACTGCAGAAGGCAGGCTGATAAAAAGTGCCCCGTCACAGATTTAGAGAAAGCACGGGGCACCGGCAGGATGTTGAATGAGGCTGATACTCCGGTTTATATTCAAACGCTTATCAAATCCGTGCTCACATTTCCCTTTGTGCCACGCTCTCCTTTTATCTTCTCCTTGAGTGTGAAGTTTACACAAGGTGATTGGGAATCCATTGTTTTATAGCTATCTGATTTCTAGCACAGTTGGTCCTAGATGACACCGTTTTAACCCTGCGGTAGAACTGATAAATCATTAACACCTACATTTATTCCCTCACAATAATGATACATGACTTTGTGACGCCTCGAGACCTCTTCAGCAGAAGTTTCGTTTTACTGTGAAGTATGCCGAAATATAAATTCGATTTACAACAGGAACCGTGATTGCAAGTTTTATGTGAAACTTATTCGATGAATATTGGAAAAGGAATAAATGTAACAGCAATGTAAATAGTTTAGTGTGAGTCGTCTCTACTTTGTGAGGGCTCTATGTACTCAATACAGGCTCGATAAGTTTACACATTCAGACTTCAATATAGTAAATAGGAAATAATTTCAGACACAGCTTTTCACTTTCTGAGTTTCTACTCAAATGGACTAAATATAAGTGGACGTAGTCTGCGGGTCTGAAAAGTGATGCCAATGCAGGAGTGCCACACAGTGCAATACCACTGAGGGCCACTAGGGGTTTGGCTCCAAAAAGCCATTGGCTCCACAGACTCCCATTCAGCGTCTCTCATGAAATACAAAGTCAATGACTTTTTTTCCCCCCACAAATTATAATGGCGTCATCCGCCAAAGTCGCTCCTTCTCATTATTTTTCTGGTGCTCCATCTTAAAAAAATAACTCCCATCATGAAAAGAGTGGTGTATTTGGGGGCGTGCCTGTTTGATCGAAAGGCACGGGTGTGCAATTAGGCTTCTGCTAAGTGGGCCGGCATCGTATCCACGGATACTCAGTCAGACCCTCTGCTCGCTCCTTACGAGTTCGTCCAAATACTTCTGGCTCCGAGACGTCAAAATAGTGACGTCCGAAATGTCGAACTCTTTGGCTTTAAAACAGCAGTTCACAAACCAAAGGGTGACGTCGCCTTTGGTTGCCGCTCGAAGCAAATTAGCTTTTGGCTGCTAACTTTTCTACTTTCTAAGTGCCAGCACCGTGGCTAAGGTTGCTGGCTTCCACGTTCCAAGAAGAAAACAGTTGGCCTCGGTTGCGAGCGTCCACTTTCTGAGTAGAAGTGAGTTAACCTGTAGTTGATGACTGTTCGAAGGAACTGCTGCAAAAGTAGCTGTTCAGGCTATTCGGCGAGGCATGGGAACAAGACTCTCTCGTTTTCCACGTTCAACTAACATCGTGTGAATTAGACAGTTTCTCGGAAAAAAAAAAAAAAAAAAAAAAAGCTGTCATACAATCTCAGTTTTATATATCTCGACACAAAAAGTGAAGAGAAATCGAATTTCAATTCACCTTCAGCCGTGTCCTCTTCCTGATTGAATGACCTAAAAGAAGGTCTTTGTCTGTTGCAGTTCATTGTCCGAACCCTTTTGAGCCAACAGAGTACCATTTAAGCGTGTGGCTGCTTTGTTATGGAAATATAACCTACATCTGTTGTGCAAACACACGCACACATACACACACACTGCGGCGGAGGCCAGCGCGAGGTTAGCTGATTCACAGCGGTAACCAAGGGTGATAACCTCCCTCCAGATCTGGCATTAATCCACGGTGCAGCAGTCGTAGCGGCTCCGGGACCGGCGGCTGACCCGTCGCTCACACAAGGAATCTTATCGGCCTCTGGGAAGGCTTTTCTTGATCTAACTTTGTGTCATCGGTCGTGTTGTTCAGGTGGTCTCTAATCCTTCAGGGTTTAATCACGTGCCACTCTGCCAGTTTGGGTTGCTCGAACTCTTCCATCGCTGGTCATTACATTTACATTTACATTTTTTTTTTTTTTTTTTTTTTGGTCCCCTCGCTGGACGAAACCCAAAGAAAAGACACCGTGAGTTTAATGAAAGAGGTGAAATGGCAGGCTACAAATTAAGCTCCACTCTGTAATTGCAGTCACGGGCAGCAGAATAAAATTACACGTCACTCACAAAGAACCTCTGGGCCATAACCCCTATTATTACTTGTTCATGCTTTCACAAAGAAGCTGTAACGTCAAGGTCAAACTTTATGTACTTTAATTACCTTAAAAGAAAGAGGACAGAGTGAAAACTCGTACAGATAAGAATTTGGTGAAGTTATCAATGTACCATTATTCTTTAGAGGAAACACTAATTAATACAGCGTAGCATTTAGCTGCCTTATCGACTGAAATGGAGTCCCGACTTGAAAAAGGGCACGGGAGCTAAATTATTCTTAGAGAGTGTCTTTTATCTGCAAAACCAAACCTCCTTATGTTGCCTTACCTGTCGGTGAAGTTTGATACAAAATGGTGAGGTATTTTTTATGCATTTCATTTAATGTTGCAGAATTTCATATTCCAGTCCTGCCTCCGCTGCCTCGCCTAAGCAACAACTTGCTGTAACGTTATCGACGTGATTTTATGTCCCTCCGCCACGGTGCAATTCACGCTATGTTACGCAACTCAACATCAGCATGCCGTCATGCTTCCACCGGGGACTCCGGGGACGCAGTCTCGATTCATACTTTAGCTTAAACACGCCTTTGTTAAGGTGTTTTAATAAGTTTGAGGTCTTCCCTCATTTCTCTCTGAATGTTCTGACTTCTAGCGGTCTATAACGCCACAAAACAAAACAGGTACGATCACGTCTTCCGGATTCGGGCATCAAGCTTGAGTACCAATAAGGTAAAACTGATTTTCCAGACACTTTGAGCTCACGAGTGCATTTTGATACCAGCTGCGTCCACATAACGGCAGACATCTTTGCTGATCAGTGAGCTAACTGGCTCGCTTAGGAGGAAACTGAAGAACAATACACAGTAGAAACTTAATACTTCCACCACTGTAGCTCAATATGTAGTAGATGATCCGATTAGATTTTGGTGCACCTTAATAAATTTGCATATTAATGATGTAAAAGTAATTTTTTTTCTCCTCCTTGTGTTCTATTATGATGGAGATCATGTTGAGACATAAGTGGCTCTTGTTCATTTTTGTGATACCTAATTAATGTTTAGTCTGCAGTATTCGTTCTTTCGCAACAATAGACATTTTAATCAGATAAATCACTTCAAATCGCTCCTAAATTACCTTCCTGTATGCTCCAAACCGTTGAACAAAATCAAAAGAGCCTCCACCTTCACTGGGGAAAAGCAGGTTTTCATTTTCTTTTTTTCAATATGTGATTAATTGGATTTGTTTGTTCTTTAGTGAGAAAAGGTTTCTTAATCACAAAGACTTCGAAAAAAACTTCCTGTTAAAGTAACGCTTAAATAACCTGTGAAATTTGCTCATTTCAAGCTAAAATTGTGACAGTGCGGTAAGCAAAGATGACATGATAAATATTCTTGTATGTAGCATAAAAATCAAGCCACTACAAAAAATATCTAAACTTTAAAATTAGAAAAAAGTCTTGGGTTTTCAGCCTGTGCGAGCAATGAATTCAGTCAGACAAGTGACTTTTGTGAGTTTACTCAGAGAAATCAAGACTAGTTAGGTTTAATCAAGCCTTAAAACTGAGTGCATCTCGTGCTTGAAAGGATTATTAATGTTTGGCAGCAAATACATAGAAACAACCCAAATGCTGCGTGGACCCTTGTTTTCAGTGAAAAGCAAAGATACTGAGGATTAACTGGCACCAAAACTGTGTGTGGATTTCTATTTCAATTTGATTCATTTGCAGTATTCTGTATTTGGTGAGAAAAAGGACTTTAGATTTTGGATTTCATGACTCATCTCTAGCTACTTCCCAATTATCTCACGATTCCTCACCATTCCTGTGGTCCTAATAACATTCAAAAGAGCAGTCAGCCTTTACCTGAAGGTCAAATCTTACATATTTGGCTGTCAACCACCAAAGCAACCCAAATACTTCATTGGAAGAAAACTTTTTAACTTTTGGGAGAAAAGCAGCTTGTTTTAATAGAAAGCAGAATATTCAATCAAAAATGCCAATTACATTTATAGTCATCTCACAGAAACGTCTCAAATTGTTGTTTTGTTTGACCAAGAGTCAATTAGTCCAAGTTGACCATCAAATAACAGAAACTTTTACTCACTATTTTCTTATGAATTTTGTTTCACCTAATAATTAATCATCAAAATACTTACAGATTCATTTTCATTTTTTTGGTCTAAATTGTTATTCAACCAATTGTTTCAGCTCTCTTTAAAAAAACAGTATTTTTCAGCAGTGCATTTGTCAGATTTCATAAATCATGTGAAGCTGCTCCTGATCTATCTTCTGACTGATTTCCAACAGCTTGAATGACTGTTTGATTTTCAACATTTGTTCTGTTTCTTGTATCAATATCAGGATTTATCTCGGTGTCTCAGGGAGGATAATCAGCCAACCACACTGTTAGTTACTATTGACTACACCTGTCGGATCCGTCTGCTGAGCAGACTCATTGGGCAGCTCTTGGACACCGAGTCTTTGGGGATTAAGGGGTCAAATACCAGTTTGGGATTAAGACTGCCCTTTTAACACTTCGCTCTCCAGCTGGATTTGAACTCTAACTTGGAGATAAAGAGCGAGTTGGCTGAATTAAGCGCCGTCAACAACTGACCACGAGTCAAGAGGCAGAGCTGCCAAGACGGCAGATCGTTGGCGGTCAGACGGCATCTTCCTGTCACGATGGTTCCCCGGACGATCTCTGGGGTTCTGGGCTAGAACATGATCCAGAACGCCATTTGCCAATTTTGACAGCGGTGAGGAAATGACAAATACCGGATGGACACACTGTGTATGTGCGAAGGCTGATCTGACCGTGTTAGATGTGACGTAGTCTGCCGGCTGTGAACCACCTGCTCATGCCGAGATACTTGTAATTGAACTGAAATTGGTGCCTAGAAAAGCGATTTCTCAGGTTTTACGTTGCACCTTTAAAGGCATTAAATGATTATTTTAATTATCAGTCAATTAAGTTTTTTTTTCCCCCTCTTATTTATTAAAAAGCAGCTGCCTATAATGATTCCCCCCTCGGCAAAAGGTGACATTTTTCAATGTCTGAAACCCACAGATATTTAATTTACAATTAAAAAAAACTGAGAAAAACAGCAAAACCTCACATAAAAACACTGAAATCATCAAATGTTTGGAAGTTGACCACAAAAGTGTCAAATACTTGTGATGTCCTCACATTACATTGCTTGTTTTATCCAACCAACAGTTCAAAATACAAGAGTATTCATTTTATAATGCTAAACAGAACAAAAAACACCAAATACTGACATTTGAGAATTTGGAACCAGCAAGTAATGAGTATTTTTGCTTAACAAATGCTTCATTATTTAGCAGTTAGAGAAACGATAATTAAAATAATTAGTCAATCAACAGAAAACAAATCTGTGACTTTTGATGATAGATTGTTATTTAGGTCATTTTTCAAGCAAGAAAAGCCCAAAAAATGATGGTTAGCTTTTCAAATTGTGAGAATTTAGTGATTTTGCTCGTTTTGCATTACGGTGAACAATGAATTGGTCGGACAACAAAATACCAGAAGAAAACTGTAATGAGTTTTTTTTTTTCCACTGCTTTATAATGTTTTACAGCTCAAATGATTAAATTAGATCAGTAGATTAAAAGATCATGTAAATGTTTGTTAGCTGCAGCGCTTTTCAAAATGGGTGTGGATTTTTTTCTTTTGATTTACTTCTCAGTTAATCAACTCTTTCTTTAAGCATCAGCAGAATTAATGACGGAAGGAAAACTGACAGAGGAAAGTATTTTTCAAGTTGATGTTGCCATCCAATAAACTGTTAACACAACACAGGTCAAACAAACGCCTCGGGCGTATGCAGTTTGCGCTGCTTATTTTCTGCTCTGCAGTTTTCTTCCCTGGCGTGTGTTCAGAACTCTTAAGCATAAGTTTCTGGGCAATTTGATCAACTTTTCAGAGCATTATTGCCTCCAGTTTCTGTTAACATCCGAGCACAAAGTAGTTACAGAGGCACCCCCCTGCAGGTTGGATTCATTTGAGCGTGTTACACTATTACTGGATTACATTTGGCAAGGCCCCCTCTGCACATTGTATGCTTGGCAAGGCTCATTGTACTCTTGGCAAGGCATTACTGGCCGTTGGCACAGGGGAGATCCAAAGCCTCAGAAGAGACAGATCAGCAGAGGCCATGTTTGATAAGGAGTTATGCCCCGCGTGGACTCAGACGTGGCTTTGAAAGGCTGCCCAAATGACAAAAAAAAAGATTCAGTGGGGCCGAGTAGGAGGTGTCAGACCGAGTGGGAAGATTGTATGTTAACTGAAGGAAGGGTTCAAGTGTTGCTTTGCTGAAGTGCCCTTAAACACAACACTGAATCCTATCCGGCTCCAGTGGTGCTTGTTTGTACCTGACCCTGACTGTATAACCGCTTGTGTTGGAGGGAGAGGCCAAATCTGTCTTTGGTGCATCATAATGTGGTAGTTTCACAAAATCCTGTTGTAGGTCACAGTGTGCATTTTTGTTGCTACTCATAAAATTTTGTTTAAAAAAGAAGAATTTTTCCACAAAACTCAAAGAATCCCATCCAGCAAAGCGGAGCCGGATGCAGGCCGGACCCAATCAGAAGTGCAGAATAGCCAAGGCGCTGTAATCCTACATGTCTTTTCTCAACACCTTTTCCAGACAATGAGGTGGTAAGATCAGGCTCGGCTGTTACTCTGAGTAACGGCTGATTTTGTGCAGCTTTTCTGCGCTCCGCCCTTGAACAGGGCCTCTGAGCAAGCAGAAAATCCCTGTAATTGCATTAGTGTTGTCCAACTGCGAGCGGAGTGCCACGCCCGCTCCCTCCAGACCGGCTTTTTAGCTTAATTTATTGCCCTGACATGTTCGGATTTATTTTCATCCCGCTGAAGAATCGCGGGTGACATGTACAGCATCAGATATCCTTGACAGATATCCTGGCTTTGCTTCAGTTTCTCTGTTATTGAAGTGCCGCATTGTGCCGTCAAGTCAGCGATGGGCTCTGGGGGAGACAGGTCTTTCCTGAGGGCTCTTGACCAAGCCAAGCTAATAAAAGGTTGCAGTGCCACAGTTATTATCCCCAGTGGAAGCCCGGCTGTGCTCTGGATGCCAGCGCTGGGAGGTTGATTGCCTCCCTGAACCGAAGAGGTTGACAGACACAAATAAAAGGCTGGCGGTTAAGTGAGGGCATTAAATAAAGTCCAGTCAATTTTTCTGTGAAATACAATCCGCTGTCTGCTTTTATGCTCGCCAATGCCCTGGAACTTTCTGTTGTTGTGGTCATTATGATACCCCCCCCTCCCCCCCAAAAAAGGAAGAGGGCAGTGGATCAAACTGCCACCGTGCACTCTGGGTAATGTTGCATCTGCTCGGCGAGGCTCGCCGCGCTTGTTTTGTGATTATTCTATTTTTGTGTGTGTGTGTGTGTGTGTGTGTGTGTGTTCAGATTTGTATTTTGGCTTCTCGTCGATCTGCCTGACGCCTGCGGGCGTTTGCTGCTGCTTTTGATGTTGACTCTGACACCGCTACCCCCCCCCCCCCCCCATACACACACCACCACCACCACCACCACCTTAACCCCCCGCCCCCCCGTCCTCCAACACAAACAACACAAATATTGAATGCCACCACAGTCCCTTCTCTCAGATTTGCCAGCACTGTGCAGCGGCACCGCAGAGGCCTTGACAGAAGAGTGTCTGCAAACTTTATTGCCATTTTGCAGGGCGAGCACCGTCGCCGTTGCGCGGCCTTTGATTCACCTGGCTGGTTTGTTTATCGTGCGCCACAGCTGCTCCACTTTTGGTTTTATAACGCTGCAGTTGAATCTCTTGGAAACACCTTCACAACCTAAGAGGATTAATGAAAAACAAAGAGCTGCGCCAGCAAATCATTTGAATGCTTTTGTTTGGTAGAAATTCCCGCCGGCGCGTAAAAACAAAAGAGGACGCCGTCGCCTCCGATTTCCTCATCTGCAATAAAAAGCGCGAGTGAGACATGACTTAGAAACGTGTTCTAAATGCAACACGTCCTTTGTCCGATCCAAACATATCCCATTTGTTCCGCCGCTCAGGAAGACACACACACACATCCGTCTTTCCTCGTGCTCGGCCGTCTTTACCTCATAACCTCATCTTAACAGACGTGTGCAAAAGGTTTGTGGCT
Source organism: Embiotoca jacksoni (assembly GCF_022577435.1). NCBI lineage: Eukaryota > Metazoa > Chordata > Actinopteri > Embiotocidae > Embiotoca > Embiotoca jacksoni. The sequence goes on along the minus strand of NW_027185363.1, from coordinate 11,434,483 downwards.
GACGCACGGGGGAATCGGCGTCAATGATTATTTCCATAAACGGTTAGTCCGGCAGATTGTTTTCTCGATTAAACGTTTATTTTATGAAACCTCCAAAAATGTAAAAAAAAAAAAAAAAGCACGTCGCTGCAGAAGGTGCTTCCATTTCGTCATTTCATTCATTATGTTTACGTGTTCGATTCGACCTCTCCGTGAGTCCGTAACACCGTGCGGGTCAATCTATTGGTCGACGTGGAAAGCTGAAACTGCAGGCATCCCCCCCCCCCGGGTGTTGTGAGAACATGCTGAACTGCGATACCTGTGACGATAAATAACCTGGACGGATGCTCATTTTGGCATCTGAAAAAAATGCGTCGTATTGCATTGCGTGATTGTTAGCGGAAAGTAGAGTGCACGTGCTTTGGGATCTACTTTTTGTGAGTTTTTGAGGACGTTATTAGAGTCGATGAATTTAAACACTCATTAGTGGGACTCTCGAATAAAACGCTGTGAGGAAAAAGTTGGCTAGTTAGCCCCCCATTTGTGTATTTGTCATCTAAGAAATGACCCTGTTATGATGTAGGATTCGGTTTTTTGAGTTTGGCCCTGACTATTAACTAAAAATCAGGATATCGTGGCCTGTGCTGCTTAGATTTTTTTATTTTTAGCCATGCTCGGTCAGTCCACCACTTTGGTCCAGATCACACAACGATTTCATCGACCGTCCCCTTCAGCAGATCCAAATTTTAATCCTTCCATTCATGATCCTGAGTTTTCCTCGAGTGCCACCGTGGGACTGACAATAATCTCAGAAACCATCGGATGGATTGCCGTGACGGTTAGCGCAAACATTCCCGTCTCCCTGAGGGGGAGATTTAATACTTTTCATCCAGCGCCATCCTCAGTTAAACATTTTCATTTGTCCGGTACTTTAGCTCATTAACAAATACCTCCACTCGTGATGAGAGTCCTATCATTTCTGTTTATTGCCAATTAGCGAATGTTAAGCATGCCAGCAGATGGTGAAAAGTAAATTGGGTACTTGCTAAACATCAGTATGTTCTGATGTACAGCTTCAAACCTCTCATGAAGTTGCATGTTTTGAGGCTTTACGGGAGTCCCTTTCTAAATAGCCGAATTAGAGTACTTCTCTAACTTTCTATCGACCGACTAATCAGCTCATCAACTCGTCCTTTCAGCTCCGGTTACAATTTTGCAGTTTTTGTTGTTGTAAAGGCATTTTTCAAAAGTTAAAGTTGACAAAACAAATAACTGCCAGTTAGAACAATGCCTGGTGCGTCACCTCAATATATCTGAGAAGTCCATTTACTGTACAACGCTGCCTTTCTTCGTCTGGCAGCCTCGAGGAGAAGTTTCTTTCATCAGGCACATTTCTTTAACAAATAAGGCCTCCGGGAAAACTTCCGCAGAGGCCGGACGTCTGTTCAGTCGAGAAGAGAGGGAAAGCAGCGACGCCGTTTGTTCCTCTGCCCTGCACGTGATGTTCTACATCTGTCCGTCAACTCCTAAAAGATTCTCAGATGTCTGTGAATTTGTGCACTTTTGATATGTACGCTCAGATTTCTGTGTGAGCAGCCGTGCTGTGTGTAATCACTATGAATGAGATGATACTCTATTATAGAGCCTGTGGAGGAATACCATTGAGTTTCAGGGGAAATATCAGTTGCTAAATGTCAGTAATCCTGCGCTGGCATTTGGCAAATTGAAATGGATTTTCTCTGTTCGATTTTTTTTTCTTCTCAACAGCCAGTTTCCCCGCTGCTTTCGCACTTCAAACACAAAGAGGCAGAGAAAATACATTCTGTCGTAAAGCTCTCCACAGAAATTCAGAAAAAGGGGGCGGGGGGGGGGGGTGCAGCATCTGTTCTCTCGTGCGCGTTGCGTTTAATTGTGTTTTTCGCACTAAAGTTTTTTTTCCTTACTTGTGGCCTTAAGTCGGGACATCTGTGGTGGACGGAGAGCAACTGATGCATTACTGGACCGTAGCTTTGTCCTTGGCTGGCCAGCACGGCCTCTTCTGCCCGCTGACCATCTGCGGCAATAAGAGCCAGCCCTTAAAATCTCTGATGTCACGGAAGGATAAAGCTAAAATGGCTCTTGTTATAAGTGAGCGGCAGAAGTCATTTCCTGCGACTGGCTGAACGCCACGCGGCATTTTGGCTCTGTTCGCTTTCTAAAAATATCCCTTCGACAATAGGACTTAAAGATATTATAGAAAAGGGAACATTTAGTCATCTGTTTCCTCATCATAAGGCACACGCGACCCGAGCAGGTGGTCTGACTCTTCATCTCCCTGTCATCGCACTGAGGTCATTTTTACATTCTTTGATTTCCAGTTTATTGATTTTAACCAAGCGTAGTGAATAAAACATACATTTACTGCCTTTTTTTTTTTTTTATTTTTTTTTTACTGAAAATGGCTAAAAGCTCAGAAGCATTTTATTTGTGTGACTCTTGCAGTGCAAACATTGTGCAGCCCGTATTGATTCAACAAGTATTGTTTCCCGATAGACGACAGAGGAGGTAAGAAGCTACCGTTTTGCTGCGTATAAATTCAAACTAAGAATCTCTTGTTTTTGTGGTATTTAAGGATGTTTTCACACCTGAGAGTTGGAACATTTATGCATATTTGATCCAGTTAGTTTTGGCTTCACGTTGGCATATTGCGAGCGCGTTAAAGAACTTCGTTAAAGAGCCGGCGTCCTGTCGTCTTCACCTGCGTGGATAAAAGGATAAAAATGCAGAAACTTCTAACTTATTTTCTGAGAGGAAAATAAGTTAGAAGTTTCTGCATTCTTATCTTTTTTCAAGTTGACTGCGATTTCTTCACAGTACCAAATTGAAATGAAGTGCTTTTTTTTCTCCCCGTGTGCTACAGCAGCTAATTTTTACTTCTCTCCTCGCTCTTTATCTTCTTGTATTGTTTAATGACTGATGATACGCTGCATCGTCTTCCTGTAACTGTTCAGAAAGTCCAAACCCTCCAAAAAGTGTTTTCACATTGCAAATGAGCCGACTCATGGTTCTGTTGGATCCGGACACCGCCTCTTTGTTCGGAGGCACCTTTCACATATTGGTTCAGACCAAACTCAAAGGTCCAAACTAAGATCTGGACCAAACAAGGTAGGCATGAAAGCACCCCTTACAATTGTTAACGGCATTTCAATCTGTACGCTTTGTGCCGTAAAATGATGTATAATCAGGGCCCTTCAAAAGACATGAGTCCGTATCCAGGCTGATGAATGGTCAGATTACAAATAAAACATTTGAACTATAAGACATGACATTAGTAATAAAAAGAGAAAATAAACTTCAGAGGCTGCTTAATGTCAACAGTCATTATGACAAAAAAAAAAAAAAAAAGAATAATAATGCATCATAATTATATTTTGTTCCAATAATCTACAGTTAATAATTGCAATCTACAAAGTTATTAAAGATTTAAAATGAATGTGGAGGATTTAAAACGTTTCCTGTGTTTTCCACATGGGACACATGTTTACCACATGTTGCAACATAACATGGGAAATGTTGTGGACAAGTTTTCACATGGGATTCTACATGGGCTTCACACATGTATGTGTCACATGTGGATCGAATGAGTTTTTTTTGCACACGTGAAACTCTGGTGTTTTTTTTTTCTGTACAGGAAAAAGTATATTTTTGCCCTCAAATATTGAAGAATAAAAGATGCATACAATGGAAAAGTACTTTGTTCACGGTGTTGGGTGTTTTGACCTTGAGACCGAACATCATCAAATGAAACATAAAGGGTCTTATCCAGAAACCCACACAGCGGCAGAGAGTCTGCGCGGCAGCCCAAGAATTTACAGTGAAACATGAAATCTCAATATGCTCTGTTTCTGACAGGCAGACTCATTCTACTCGCGCACAGATATTCTGGTTCATTCAGCCTCTCAAAGTGCCTCAAAGAGCAGCTTTTTCCTCTTTGACAAATTCTTCACTTTCTCAAGTGAGCGAGCATCAGCCCACTCAGCCGAGCGGGGAGCGTCACCAAACTGCTTCTGTGAACATATGGCGCTGTTCCAATACCCCCCCCCTTCCACAAAAGTTTTTTTGCATTGAGAAGAGGGAAGTGAATATTGCAGAGTATTTAATCCTTGATACTTGCGGGGATTACTTTCTATTTCAGCATATCAGATATGCATTTGTCAAATGGGTCCCGACTGCTTTCCTGTCGCTGTCACGCGTTGCGAGTACACGTGTGCAGACACACACTTGCCCACTGGAACACATCCGCGTGCACAGATGAGGGTTTGGCACTTGCCGTATTTATGTTTTTGTTTATGAAAAGGGTGTTTTCTCCTTATTGTCGCCCCCCCCCCCCCCTGCGGCGTCTCATCTCCGTAAAAACACAGATTTTTCCTTTTTTGGGCCCAGATTAAGATTCCCTGTGATGCTCTGTTCCATAATGATCCAGTTTCATGCCAGCAGGGCAGATTAGTGTTCATTTGACCTGGATTGAAGGATTTGCTTTTCATATGTCACCGCTGATAAGGGTGATACCACTGTAGTAGTGTGCACCGAGGGCAGCGGCATCGGGACATTTTGTTAATGTAAGAGCTCAGCCCGCATCAGGAGTGAGTGAAGTTTCATTCGCACAGCACAGACATCTGGACTTTAATTATAAAGTACACCATGAGGAGAACAGCTCCCTGATACCCGTCTTATGTACTCATCCTTTTTTGCCTGTTTGCAGGAATGAGGGCGGCTGCTATGATGACTTCCTTTTCTTACAAATGGATCTACAAATAGAAATGAACATATCTCTGATAGAAAGCTCGAATATGATCATCAGATCCTTTTATTATTGCAATATTGGTTGATTGTGTAATACATTCTGGAAATAAACCAAGAAAAGTTCCTCCAGCATCCACTCACGAGCACTTGTGGATCTTTGTCATACTTATGATCAGCAACTGCAGTTTTTCAGCTGTAATGGTGGAAATAACCAAACTGGAAAGTCACATTTAGGCTATTTCAGCAAATGAAAAAGAAAATCACATTGATACAAAAAATGTTATAAAAATCCAGTATGGCCATAAAAAAAATCCACAGTGGCTTAATATAACTGTAGTTATATATTTCACGATACTTAATTGGCCCGGAGCTCGAGGAGATGTGAAATGTCAGAGAAAACACGAATTTATTCATTTTTTAGTTGTATTCGCAGCACAAACTCCTCACATTTTAGAAGCAGGGACCTCTGCAATTTTGGCATTTTTGCTTTACAGAAGCACTAAAATCACATAATCTCATTGCATATAACACTGTTTTATATTTACCAAGCCTACTTGTGTTATTTGTTGAAATCGTCACAAAACTGACCATCAGTGAGCAGGAATTATAGTTTCTTCTCAGTTTCCATCTATCAGAGAAAGTTAGAGTGTTCAAGCTGCCGTTTAGGTCAGCTGACGTGCACATTTAATGAGCTATAACAAAAGCTGAGTCATTTTGGAGATAGTTATGATGATTGTGAGATGTGTGTGGTGTCGGTCAGTCAGAATATAAACTTCGTGCTGCTGGATTTACAGACTGTAACTGAACTAGTGAGTGTTTGGAGGGTTTCTCTTATTTAGAGGCTTAGTCAGAGGAGCTCCAAAGATCCTTTATTAAAACGCAACCCTGCAGCCACAGCTCCTCGGCTCCCACACGGTTGCCACGGCAGCTGTGTGAGGTGACTGCCCCCTCTGCTGGGCTCGGCCGGGATCAGCAGCCGTTAAAACCCCCAGATGAGCAGTGAACGTTGCTGCTGCTCAGTCACTCCTGCAACTTCAGCAGATGTGTACGTTTGTCTTTGCATTACTTCAATTTTACATTAGTTCATTTTGTAAAATCTTCAAATGTAACATTTACTGAAATTATAAATACACACTTTGTGCATTTTTCTTCACTTACATTGTATATTTTAAGCGGCACACAAAACAATACCAACTGAAAATAAAGTTTTCAGTTATTTATACGTATTTAAAATCCTACTTAGCAATGAACGTATTTCCGATTCTGCTTCAGGTTATAAGTAGATGTACTTTACATGATTATTTATATTTTGAGCTTTATACTTGAAACTTCGGCGTGAGCCCCGTCCCAACAAGTTCTAGTGTGGCTTTCCATATCATTTGCCTTCTTGAGGTGCAGGCGACCAGCGGATGGGTGGGTGGATTAAAGAGGCGAGGACCTTTTACATATTCATAGACCTGTTTATACTGAATGAAGGCAAAGGAGTCGAGTTACATCTAAGCCACTGTAAAGTATTAGTGGATTATTTTTCTTGGAAAACACATTTTGATGAGCAGAGAAGAGTTTTTTGAGCTTTAATTAGTGCCAGTGAATTTTAAGGATGCTAACGGGCTAAATTTATTTGCAGTTGTTGAGTTTGCAGGCTCAGCTTCGGCATTGTGTACGACTTTACTGACATCATACAACTGTATAACTTTTTATAATGCTAGTCTGAAGTTTATTTTCTTTTCTTAAAAAAAAAAAGGAAAACGTGCTGTGCAATAGGAATATTTCAACCTGTTTTCAACACATGTATTTGTTTCAAAACAATTAAAAATACATTTTCCATGATTCTCTTGTTATTCTTCTTCCTATTTTAGTTGGATTGAGTTAAAACAGGTTGATATATCCCTGCTGCTTTGCAAGGCAACGTTTTTAAAACTCGCTTATTGACAGAAATGTCTTTGTCAGATTTAGATTTTTGCACATTGAACATCATTTTGTAGAATATTTAGAATCATCAGCTACAAAACACCCCTAACAGTAATTATAAGGAGCCCATTTTGCATAGCTAATACTTTTACTTTTGTTGTTTTAAGTCGATTTTGCTGATATTCTTAAATAAGTTCTTATTGTAATGGAGTATTCTGCTGCAACATAATTATTCTTATTGAAATGATTTCCCGCTGAAACTGTAAAAAAAACAAAACAAACAACAAAAAAAAAAAAGGTGCATGTGACGAGTAAAAACCTAAAATGCTTGCATAGATACCAAACAATTAAATTAATCATATTCCCTTAATGCGTCTAGGGATTGTATCGGCGCTCTCGCTCGAATCATGTAGCAGTCAGGGTTCCTGGGGGTGACATTTGGAGAGGGAACTTGTGCGTGACCGTGTTACCGCCAGCAAAGAGTTGGCTTCTTCCTCCTCCGGGAAAAGAATAGTTTGTTATCTTGTACTTAGATGACTTTCGAAGCGAGACCTTTGCTGGCAATATGACACGAATGAACTAATGTGTCTCGACCCACTTTCTGTCTCAAAAGTGCCTCTTTGTTTATCCTCCCGTCTTATTGCCTCTGAGAGCAACGCTAAGGCTTAAAATGAGGAGGAGGAGGAGGAGGAGGAGGAGGAAGAGTGAGAGTGAGAGAAAGACTCTGTAAATATTTTCTCAAACGCCTTAATTGAAATTGGATTTTAACTGCTCGCTGGACCGTGGTGGCAGGAATCAGGTGCCAGGGAGGTAGTGTTTTTGCATTGCAAATGTAATTTTCATTTTTTTTGCCCATTGCCCAGGAGACACTCGAAAATAGCTACCAGATATGTTTTTTCATGAGCCATTTTCTTCAGGTTGAGCCTCTCATTATTCCAATACCCATTGCCATTAGCTTTTTGGATTGAACTACAATGTTGTCCCTTTGTTTACTGAGCTAGGGCATTATTCTTTCTGGGAAATTGTATTCTCTTCACGCCCAGATAGCGCCTGATTTTGATTGCACAATATGTATGAGGAAATAAACGGCTAATTTGCTGTGAATTTTCATTCATCACAGAAGTGTATTTTGCCCTGCTTGTTGATTATTTCCCAATTTATTATGTATTTGGTGTATATTAAATAGGAAAATTTACATAGGGCTACAGATGGTAATGTCTGGGGGGAAATAGTCTGATCTTTTTCCAAAGTTAAAGTGGTAAAAACATGTTCTAATTAAAAGTCCTTGAAAAATGTTACTTCATTCAAAGTGCACAAGTATTATAAGGAAAATTTTCTTTAAATAGCATAATACTATATCTGTACTATTATTATGTCTGTACACTAAAGTCATGTTGGATGTGTATTCTCTGGTGGTGTTTTAAGTAATAATGGGTATTTTAAAGGCTTTGCAAGTATTTAGATATGCTTATATATTTTTGATGAGTCTCCGTCAGATGTTTTGGCCTGTAGACTTTATAGAAATGCTGGGAAAGCAACTTTCACAGAAAGTATTGGAAAAACAAACAATATTATTCAAAAAAAATAAATACAAAAAATACAAAAAGTAGTAATATGAATAAAAAGCTGATGTTGCGGGGGAGAGTCTTGTAATTTTTCTCAAATTTGGGCATCAGCATTGATTATACTGCATGATAAAGCCAATACACAGTAACTACATATTTAGTCTAAACGCTAATTTCCTAGCTTAGCAGAGTATCAGACAGACAGCAACGCTCACGTTCACACAATGAACCTTACACCTAAAATCCGGTTCGGACCCGAACCTTCTTGCTGTAAGGCGACATTTCTTTGCAAAGTATATATTATTACTTTCAAGATGTATACATCAATGTGGCTCATGATTTAAACTAGAGAAAGCAATGGACATGGACACATTAGGCTTCATTTTTCTGCATACATACGTTTTTTTCGGGGGGGGGTTTTATGTGAAGCCGGTGACACTGATGAATAATCAGCTGAAAAAAATGCTTAACATTCAGATCTTATAAATTATGTATCCCTCAGCTTTCAAACCACAACCCATTTTTCTGTTTGTGGGTTTACTGCTGTCAGCCTTTGTAAAAAAGGTTTAACGTATCACATTACTGTAGTATAATACTGATGGATGTTATGTAAACAGCATTTCACTGTTGTTAGTCAAAGTGGAGCTTATGTAATTATTTTGTGTCTGTAATCCATAAAAATAAAGCGGTTAAAAAAAAGAAGAAGTGTACAGTAAAAGTAGAATCTTTCCTTCTAAAATAACGTGAAATAGACGCATTCAAGTACAAGTCCTCTAAGGTTTTGAGTGGGTGTCCTTCATGACAAAACCTAATTGGGTTTTGCTCAGTGTCTGAACAGTTGACGACTCAGTTAGGTCATTGCCACAAATGGACAGGTTGACCATCAATAACTTCCTGATACTCTCTCCTCCTATTTGTATTCTGGTCACAGAGGCTCTCTCTGTGAGAGACTGGGGGAAAATTATACTTCTCTTGTGTCCTATTTCCCAAAGATACCACAATGTCGGTCTACAAACTCAGATCAATACCCCTCAGAGAACACTAGGTTTTAGCACCTTTAAAAAAAAAAAAAAAAAAAAAAAATTGCCCCGCAAAGCTTTCGGGCCAGGGTGCGTTAAATCTCCCCCCCCCCACCTCCCCACACACCCCTCTCCCATCCCCCCTCCAAACCCCCGGCTACAACCATATAAGTGGCACTGCAGTTAATGGCCATCATTGTCTGATCTGAGGTGGCAAACAAGGTCGTTGCAGCCGCATATGGAGTCGTATTCCTCTGGCAAAATGTTTTAACATTGACTGAAAGCTCTAATGTTGGAACTTTATAGCCGTTCCGCCGCCGTTAATGGCCCCATACGCTCCGACTGTACTCCTTCCTTCAACACGGAGCCTTTCAACTTCTGTGTCACACGGCTCAACAGGCCGACTTGTGATCACCCTGATGGATGAGCGAACGAGGAGAGGAGTTGTGAGTCTCGCACTCGAGCTGGTGGAGGTTCAGCGCCCCGCGACACCTACGCCGAGCCCTCCAATCGCCTCCAGGCTTTGACACATCATTTCCCCTGTGATTTGTGGCCAGATTGAGGTTGAAGGAGACAGGGAAATTTTCCGTCCTCGTGAAAACAGATGGATGTTGCAGCTCTGCAGACGGAGCTGAGAGTTATTTTTTTTTTCTTTTTCCTTTCTCAAGAATCTTCCTGCTTCATAAGGAATTGAGTTTCATGCTCCATAATGGACCCTTGATGACTGGCTATTACCTATTACAGCACATTTTCAGAAAACGAGTTTTTTTTGTTTTGTTTCTTTTCAGGAAAGTATATTATTTTCTGAAATACTTGAAAGAATAGTGGAAAAAGATAATTTGTCATTGGTCCTCTTTGTGCAGTTTTGTTCTCAATCAAAGTTGAGACTTCTCTTTTTGTGATCAAAGATAGGCGGTAATGGCATGAAATGATGTGTGGTGTAATATGCGTGCAACCTGTAAGATGCGATAGGCTTGTCAGGGCCGCAAATGGTCACCATCTTTTCCATCCCTACCCCCCACCGCACATCAAATGTTTGATCTCGTCTCCGAGAAGGAAAGCCTCCGGTGCCTCCCTTGGGACGTTTGATGTTGGAGATCAGAGCGTGTGGTTGGTGCCGGCACTTTGGCTGTGGGCGCTTCACCATTACCGAGTGCCACATCCAATCTTCTCACCATCAGATAACTTCAAAGAATCTGCAAAACACCACCTTTCCCACTGGTGTTGTCTGTTAGATTAGCAGCACGTTATTGAAGTTTCCTGGAAAAAAAAAAAAAGTCTTTGGCTCTGCTGAAATCTATCATCACCTCGGGCTTTGAGATGTTGTAGCACACCGCAGATTTTTTTCACCTCTGTCCAACTCTTTCTCTCTTCTGTGCATTGATCTCCATCTGCGCCCTGCCAATAGGCTTTTCCTCTGTAGACCTTTCCTTGTCGTCCATCTCTTATCCATTATTCATCACCCTTTGGCTCTTTCTGCCGGGCCGTAATACTTCTTGCCTCCAGATTTTGCTGCGTATGAAACAATCTTGCCCAAGCTGCTGCGATATTGGTAGAAATGCTGAAACAGAAAAGTAGATTATGATATTTACGCATTGTCAGAGCTGTGTTGGCCCTACGTGAAAAGTCAGGGATGAGCCAAATCCAGTAGGATTTGTCTTCAGGGGACCATGAATATTTGTACAAAATGTCTTAGCAATTCATCCTTTAGTAGTTGAAATATTTCCCTCTGAAGCAGAGACTTCACCCTGTCTAGGTATTGCCAAGGACAGCAGGATTCATCCTCAGCGGACCTTGCATGTTGGTACAAAATGCCATGGCAATTCAGTGAATAGTTGTAGAAATATTTCAGTTTGGACCAAAACTGACATCCATTTTTTGAGCTGTGCTACTACTAAAGAATTGATGATAACTTTGAAAGAGTCCGCTCAGCTTTTCCAAAGTATTGAAGGCTCAGTCACATCAGAAAGAGTGAAATCGTGTGTGTTAATGAGCATAGATTAAGTGTTAATCTCTCCAAATGGACTATCTGTGAAAAAGGAGGACTTCAGAGAGATATTTCATACTCAATACATCTGAAGTAAGGGAAGAGGTTACCGTAGTCTTGAATCAAAAATGTAATGATTAAAATGACCACTTTCTTCCCTCTGTTATAAAGTTGCTTTGCTTCTGCTGAAACATCATTCTGAAGTATGATAGTTCTTGTCTCCCTGTTCGGACGATATTGAAGTGCAATTTTAAGAATCCTAATTTGTCCTGACAGATATTTTACTTAAAAAGACAGTAAAGTTACATATCTATCTTTAAGTCCCAATCTTTGCATTGTATCATAAAAAAATTTAAATACATTTTTTTGTTCCCCAGGTTTGACCAAATTTGATGGGCCTGTTTGTTTGCCGAACAAAGGCAAACACATAGAAACAACTCACTATTCATTTTACCATAAGCTACTGATATGACTTAATAAATTAGAACTACTCTTTAATGTGTATTTATTTATCACATGTATGTGATTTCCCTCTTCTGCATGAAACTGATTTCTATGTTGCAATAAAGATTTTTTTAGGTTCTCAAAATGCTGCATTACATATAACAAAGATCAAAATAAGGCTCCAGTTGGCTAAATTTCTGGTGATGTGCACCAGTAATCGTTAGAAAAGTGCACGTCCATTGTATGACAGAACAATGAACACTGTGGCCTTGTGAGGTGATATGTAGGACTGGATTAAAACATCAGACCAAGTCACGGAGAAATATAACCAGAAAAAGACGTTTAAGGTATGACACACTCTTCCCAGGTCTAATAATATCTATACGTCTTCAGAGTGAAAATGATACAATACGTTATATCTGATCTTTCCTCTGTCTTTTAATGAAGTATCAGAGCTTAAGCTTTAACTTCTTGTCTTGAATTCTTAACAAAATAAAACCAAACCAAGTTGTTCATTTGTTCTCAAAGTTTTACGATTCGTTGAACTTTGCTGAAAAAAATAATGTCACTCTTGGATGAAGTTGTTTTTCGCTGCACTGCTTCCTTTCAGCTCAGTGGTATTAAAAGTATTTTGTTCCACTCAGCTTTGTGCAACTCATAAAAGCACAATTGTCTGCAGTGTGTTGCATAAATAATGAAATTTAAAACGAATGCACTGTAAAAACTTTGTATTTTAATGTGCACCTAAAATTTCTGTTTTCTTAGACTGTATATTTGTTTCCATTATACAGTGAATATGTTGTTATTACACTGTACATTTGCCATTCACAGCTCCTTATGATCTATGATTCTTCTCTGTTTATTATTCAGTTCAATGAAAGACAGTTCACCTGCACTGAAAATACCAAAAGGCCACATTTAGATTTTTTCTAACGTTCAGCTCTAGCCTTCGATGTCTCTTTGCCTTTGTCAGACTTGTCATGAATGTGCTGTCTCTCTCTCTCTCTCTCTCTCTCTCTCTCTCTCTCTCTCTCTCTCTCTCTCTCCCTCCACAGCGGAAGTCGGTGATCGCCACCAGTCTGATCGTGGTCGTATCGCTCTTTGTAGTCGTGGTGAACTACTCGGAGAAGCCCTACTTCCTCCTGCAGCCCGTGTTCGGAGAGACGTTCAGCAGCCACTGGATGTTCTCCAAGCAGCCGTACAAGGCCTTCAAGCCTCACCTGGGCTACGTCAGCATCCCCAAACAGGAGGTGAGGGACAAACACACGCTGGCAAACAGCTGCTATGTAGTCTGATTACTCTGGTGTAGCATTAAAGTTGCCCTTATCAATATTTGTATAATAACAACTGACAAACCTATAGAGGAAAGCTCTAATGCACCATCTGTATGCTCCTTACCCGGCACCAAGTTTTAGCAAACAACTAGCTGGTGAACACTGTGGAACATTTAGCTGCTAAAAACTGTGATATTTTTTATAGACCGTATATAAAAATGGACGCCAGTTATGAAAAGTAAAGCCAATGTGGAGATGCCTTAAAGTGCAATACCACTTTGAAAAACCTCTGCCTTCACTAGACTACCATTTATAAAAGCTTCTCTCATTAAATACAAATGCTGTAAATGTTTTCCACAAGTCATTATGGTTTCTTTTGCTAAATTCACTTCTTCTGATCAGTGTTCTGGTGGTCCTTCAGGAATTAATTTGTTAAGTAATTAGATATCAGGCCTCGAAGAGAGGTATGTTTAGGGGTGTGCTTAATTGGGGGTTTGATTGACGTGCCTGAGGTGCAGTTATGTTTTCGGTGTAGGTGGGCGAGCGTAGTATCTTTGGGTTCTCAGTCAAATCAGTTTGGAGGTAAAAGTGGTTGGCCAAGACCACTACAGACTACTACACTATATATTCCTACTATTGTGTTCTGTCCAAATATTTGGAGAAACTATATTTTGATACATTAGCATATGGTATTGGAATTTTTAAACATTCATTTATGAGGAAACTTGCTCAAAGCATGTTTATAATTACAGTATTTACAGTGTAAAAAGTTGCAAGTATATGAATGCAAAATTTCAGCTACAGATAATTGGAAATTGGAAATCAGACACATAGAATGAATAAAAGACGCTAAATAAACAGTAAAAAAAAAAAAAAAGGGACAAAATGTCACATTTCAGGGATCAAGGTAAACTGACACACTTAACAAAAGGACTAAAAGCTAATTATGAGATGTTTCGAGCTCATGACAAAAGACCACAAGTGCCAATCCGGAGGCTTTGGCTTTTTTGTAATTTAACAAGGTTTTCTTTTCGTAGATATTATATTTTGCAAATCGGTTTTCCACAGCAGCCTTCGGATGAAAGACTCATGTTTTACAATGAACCTTTTCACATTTGTCATATTATGGTGCAAATGTCACACCTTATATTGTACAAACACTGTGTGCAAACGAGTTCTCATTCAGGCAGTCACAGTACTACATGTTCAAATATTCAGACGATACTTCTGGGTTGACTATACTTTATTGGCACGATGACACAAGCATCGAACTTTCAGAAGTAATGCCGTTTGCTAACTGGTGCGACACTATTTGTCTAATTTTGAATGTAAGAAAACCTGAGGAGACCATATTTGATCCGAAGGAAGCGAGTGATCAGACCTGTGGTTCCACGTGACGAGGCAATCACGCAAGTTCAGTATAAGTATCTTGAGCTGTATCCATACTTAATTTTTTTTTAAATACATAACATTTGCTACATTTACACCTAGTGTCCACACTTGGTGTTTTAAAACCCTAAATGGAGACTATTGAACATTTTAGTTTGAAAACTCTGGGACTGTGTCTTAGTTTGGATGGGAAAAAAGTGACGTGGGGTTTAGGAATCTTCCCGTGTCATCAAAATCAAAGTTTAAGGCGATACGGACTTCAGCTGGGTTGGTTCATGAACTCCTTTGTGTCTGTATCAGTCAGAATTTTAAACAGCAGTCTAAAATAAGCAGAGGTTGCAGAGGTTGTTCTGCAGGATGAAAGTGCCGACTGATTGATGCCTCAGGTGGAGCATTTATTTATTTATCTATTTATTTTTAATTATTTCCCCTTTTTTTTTTTTCCCTTTTAATTATGTGCGCTCAGTAACATCTTGACGGGTGTTGTTTTGGAGAGGCAAATTTCCCCATGTGGGCAATAAAGTATCTACATATCTATCTATGTGAAGGGGTGTTCAGATGACCTCATGCAAATGCAGCACCTCCTTCAGGACTTTCTTAATTCATTGGACCAGGTTCTCTGTGATGGATCTGGAAACGCCTGTTTGATGTCTCTCGTGTGCATTATTTCTTTGTAATTCCCAACACCCGTGTCCGTGATCCTATTCTTCTGCCTTCAAACAGCTCTGTGCTGTATATTCCCCGCACAATTTATGGAAATAGAAATATCAAAGCCCTTTTTAATTCCCACCACATCAAAATGTAAAAACCCGCCTGTGTGTTTGTTGTTTGGGGATGCAGCCCACAGAAACTCATACGGGTGGATATTGGGTAGTCACGCAAGAAAATCATATTTTGCGTGCAGGGACGCGTGCAACATTTCCGCCTGACAGGAAATGAGGATTCACACATTGTGCTTTCAGTCGGGAGTCTCGATTTGGGGTTGCAATGGATGCGTCGGTCCTTCATGAGAAGTGGACGTCTCATATTCAGCGGGCTGATATTGACAGATTAATGCGGAGCGTCATCCTCTGCCTCCGGAGAGTTTTACTCGCACAACATGGGCCCAGAGGCAATCACGCCTTCCTCCAATCTGTACATCTGCACCTCCCTCTGCCTCCAGACAAGCCTACTTGAATCGCTGGCCCCCCTCCCAGTGGAGATTTATGCAAATCGGCGGGAAAGACTGGCAGCTTCTGCGGTATTAGGCCTCCTTTTGGCTCAAATTCCCCCCATCAGAGAGTTCTCCGTTGCAAATCCGAAAGGGGCAGTGATTGGCCCGAACATGTGTCAGAAGTGTTTCCGCACGCCTCTGAAACTTCTGACAAAGGATGGACGGAGCAGTGTAAGTCTGGTCAAGGTGATACTGCTGCGCCGCGTGTCGTAAGCGATAACGTCCGGAGTGAAGGCGCGCCGTGTGAGCTGTCAGCCTCTGTTAAGCACACAGCAACACCTTAAGAGGCAGTAATATTTCTCCGCAGACAGTAAGGCAATCTTACAGGCTCCGCGGTGAGGTGTCGTTCGAGGTGTTATAAACCTCTCATGGGCATGTATAATGCATAACCCGGTAGCATTGCAACGGTCTGCCTTATTTTCCTCATTTGATTGAGTCTGTCTCCAGGTGTGATAAATGGATCCTGCTCTGCTTTGCGGGAGAAATAGAAAACATTTGTCTTGTGGCACTTTACATGCAGGCCTCTGGTCTCTCGCAGGCCAAGAGGGAGAAACTCAGTATTTCCATTTGGACCGGCACATTTTTAAATTCAGGCCCTTTGAAAAGAAGACAACAGTCAACACTCGGCGACAGTGCTTCTATATTTGGATCACTTTGTGGATAATGTTAATGAGAAATCTTCTGGGTCTGAATTTTATTCTACAAGCTGATTAAATATCTATTATTATGTTATTTGTCCTCTCAAAGTTATTATTAGCTACCAGCTAGTTTCAAACAAAGGATGGATGAGGCTGAGCTGCAATATTAGAACTTAATTCATGATTTAGTGAAGAAGAAGCAGTCGTAGGTCTAATATTTAAACAGGAGGTCGACTAATATCAAAAATAACATTCAAGATGTCAGATGATATGTTGAAAGTACCTGCCAACCTTACTAAAACTAATTATACTTTCATATATTTAAACGTACATGCTCAGAGAACTGTATGTTTCAGAGTTAGTAGTAGTGCTCAGTGTTTAGATTAGATCACAATATCTGAATATGCTATCCTTTAGTGATTTTGGGTCATTTATTAAAAGAAAAATCAGCTTTACATAGTTTTATTTCTGCTATCTTTTTTTTTTTTTTTTAGCTTCCTCCCAATTTACATCCTTATTAAACAGCCTTCTGATCACGTGTCAGGTCAGACATCTCAGTAATAATCCATGGATATTAGCTTTGTCAGTTGTAATACTTGAATGTGAGTAAGAAAATATCTAAAAACGAGACCCAGAGCTGCTAAGCAAGTGCTTCAACAACAGTTCACAGTTGTTCCAATAGACTGAAGGTAACAAGGGCGTTCACAGTGTAAATAACTTAGTACTGATGCTCTGGTTAAATCACAGAGGAGAGAAGGAAGAAGCGGCCTGATTGGAGGCGATGGAGTGAAAGACTGACCAGGGGGAGTCTGGACCACACGGATTAATATGCAACGTAACACAGAAGATGCTACAGGCACAGGTCGGAAAACCTCTCTCCATAAATCCAAACAGCCTTTAAGCTAGTGATGCTCAAACTTAAATTTCCTCTCCCGGCATTGATTAAACACCTGAAAACTCATCGCCACTCATCAAAATGACATATCTAGAAAAAAAAAAAAAGAAATCCCCCGATGCCTTAAAGTGATTTAGATGTAACTACAATTCAAATATGGCCCACGTCTACCTCCACCCGCCCCGCATGGTGGAGGGATCGCTTCCTCAGGTATGTGACGTATGAAAACCCGGCAGTTAACGCTCAGTCATGTCGTGAACTGCTTATTGTGTTCATCATTGATCTTGTAAAAAAAAATAAAAAAAAATAAGCTAATGTATTGATCAAATAAATGTTGTGAAATTTAGTTATAGTAATTCTTCACATTTGTTTCCTTGAGGTGGTGTTTCAGAAATAAACTGTATTTTTCTTCTTTAGTATCGTGGTGACCCCCCCCCCCCCCCCCCCCCCCCCCGAGAGGAGCATTTGGAACTAATCACTTCCCCCTTACGGACAGCTAAAGCTAATCAATTAATTTTTAAGCAGAAGTGCATTAAGTCCCAGCGAGGGGTCCCAGAAACGAGATGCTTGGCACGTTAATGTAATCATTATTGCCTATTAATTAATCGTGTTCGGAGCATTTTAAAGAACGTCAAGGTTAAGTTCACACCCCAGCGCTGTAATTTAATGACGGCTGCGTCCCCGGCATTAAGCCCACTTTTCTAAATAACCCACTTTATTTTTTAAACACACTCGTGCATTAAAATTGGAGGCTTTGCTGAGTAGATTTGGTGCTTATCAGAGTGCCAGAATTATTGGGATTATAAAAGTGCACTCAGTTTGCGATTACTGCTCGCTACTCTGAGAGACAGCGTCGTCAGCAACGTGAAACCAAGACATGAATCACGGTTGAGGAGAGGAGGCCGTAACGTTTTATTGATTTACATGACGTCAAAAAAAAAAAAAAAAATCAGAGATTTGCCGGGAGCCAGATTCCAGTGGATGAGCTGAATAAAAGGGTTTCCGTTTGGAGTTTTAGTCATTAGTTGAGGTTTTAAAAACACTTCTTTAACGCGCGCAAATGAGATTAGAAACAGTAATGTACACTGCTGTTTATACCTGCGTGACTCTGAATTACTTAAATGTCTCTTTTTATTCTCAGATAAACCTTTGTAATGCGGGGGAAATGCTCTTTTATTCGCTGGGCGGCCGTACTTGCAGGTTACACGTCTTGTTCGGGGGCACTTCGGCAGCATGAACGCGTGAACCTCACATGCGTGGAGCCAGCCAGCCAGCCAGCCAGGGCTCCCCACAGAGCAGCCCGGGCCAATCTGTGTGTGCTGAAAGGCGTGATGGAGTTATGAGCCGGGCTGAGGGCAGCGGGCGATGATGGACGAGCTGCTGACAGCTCAGGGCTGCGGTGATGTGTGTCTCAACCACGCAGTAAATGGAGAGCTACCAGCGCAGGTCCAGAGATCATTTCTTAAACCATGATTGAATCCAGACGCGGGGAGAAACGACAAAAAAAAAAAAAAAAAAAAAAAAAAAGCAGGACGCTCTGCCGGAGTCATTTGCGTTAGAATTATGTCTCGTATTGTGAGAAAGAAAGTCAGCACTGCTTTTGTGTTGTTTCCTTTCCGAGCAGCTGATCTGGCGTCGGCACAACAATGAGTCGTGAGTGCCGATAAGCCGAGCAGTTGAAATCGAATTGACTGGATTGTGTTGTGGGATTCAGTTTGCACACTCAAACTCTCTCCTTGTTTGTTGAGAGAGTTTCACATTCGCCGTCCGTAATGCAGGAAAAAGAAAAGATAAGAAAAAAAAAAACAAAAAAAAAACGCAATTTGTATTCACGCCGTTGACATTACAGTTATTCTCCATTAATCAAATGATGAACGGGGCTTAGTCATGACACAGCGCTCTTTCTCTTCTAACTTCGTCTTGCATTCATTCACTTAAGTAAGTTTAATCTCGTCAAAACAAACCAAGCATATTAGCTTCAATTAGGTAAATCTCCCCATCTCGGATCCAGAGAGGGTTTTCTTCCTCTCCTGGCAAAGCGTAGCTAAGAGCTCTTATTGGAGATTCATTAAAAATCCCCCGTCTCCAGTAAAATATAATAAGATACATAAAAATATACAATAAGATAAATGTCGCAACTTCCTTCTTCTGGTGTCTGCGTCGTCGCAGTTGTAACCTCTGAGGTCCTTTATTCAATTAACTTAATCTGTGTTAGTTCTGGGCAGCGTGACATCGAAATAAAGGAAAATTATAGAGACCCGTAAAACCCTGATGGATATTTTTTGTATTAATAATTACAAAATGCATTCAATTTGATGTTCTGACCATACAATCCCCTTGCCAAAATATCACTTAAATATTATTGAACATACTGTACATAAAGTATATAATAATTCAATTTTAATTAAATGAAGTTGAGTAAAAGGACCGGACATACTTTATGACAATCTCCTTTTCAGTTCAGTGTTCAAGGTCTTGATGTCACTTTTATCTGTTTAAAAAAAAAAATTGCACACTTGTTTGAAGCACTCGAAAACAGCAAAATGAAGGTTTTCTTTTGTTCCTGAACACAAATCATCAGTAAAATGATGTGGGAGTCGAACGAATCGAAGATCAATAACGTTAACGATCACCAGCAGCAAAGATTTGGGTTTCTAAATTCTAATTATTTTTTTCCACGGTGATTTCGGGGTATTTCAGAAGTTTCCCCGCCAGCTGTCTTGCAGTTTTAGCTCCTCCAGTGATGGAGGATGAGCGAGCAGGCTGAACGGGCCTCGTTCTCCAGCCGTAGAAGGAAGTGATGACGCACTGCAGTGTTTTGCGCTGTGATGTATTTCCTTTCTCTTGGGGCTCTGTTGTAATTATCTCGCGTTCTCGTGGCTGTTTTATATGAACCGTCTCACAGTCCTGCCGAAATGCATTGAATGATCGAAAAATGATAAAAGTGAGAGATCGCTTGTCGTTTCTTTAACTCGAACTTCAAACTCGAGACTCAAGACTACAGACTTGAGATTTAATTTACATGAAACTTAACTCCTGAAATACTGGAGCTGACAGACAGTTGAGATTTTTGGACTTTACAGGAACAAAGACCAGTTTGAAATAAAAAAAAAAGACAACAACAGCAAGGTTGTCTGTATTTGATTGTTTGTTATTATGGTATAATAATAATAATAATAATAATAATAATAATAATAATAATAATAATAATAATAATAATAATGGCCAACATGAGGACCTGAAAAACTTGGGATCTTGACTTGGACTTAAGATTTGCTCCTGAGACTTAATTTGAATTTACATAGATGATTAATTTTTCCTTGATTGACTTGTGAATGGACTCTGTCGTCCTTGACCTCAGATCTGACTTTAATTTTTCTCAGTTTACCACAGGTTTGACTTGGACTTGTCTCAGTTGACTGGAACTGGACGTTTTTCTTTCAATTTTAGACTAAGAGTTTAATGTCTTAAATAAATGTAGACTTGACTTTGACTTTACTTGACTAGCTCTAGTTTGACTTGGACACAGCCATAAATTACATGAAATTTGACCTTGACTTGTATTAACTGATTCTGACTTAAGACTTAACTTTGACTTGTTTCGGTTAATTTAAGACTTGAATTGAAAAATGACTCCGCCAAATTAAACTTTTAATTGGATTTGTTTCAAATGACTTGAGACTTAAACTTGTGCTTATAAATTGTAGATTTGACTTCAGACACCAACAGACTACAGTCTGAACTTGAAGAATCTTAAGAGTCAATATTAGACTTGATTTGAGGCTTAACTTTAATTTGCCTCTGATAACTGGAGACTGATTTGGACTATATCAAATGAATTGAGCCTTTATTTGTCTCAAATGACTCAAACATTGACTTGCACTCGGCGTACAAACATGTCCACCTTGGTGATGGAGGGGGCTGCGAGGTTCTTCTGTTGCGGACCCTGACATCTATCCTCCTTCGGGACAGCAGAAAAATGAATAAAAAAAAAAAATTAAAAAAAAGTAAACCTAAACTTCAGGGTCAGACTAAGACTTACATCATTATAACAAGAGTTGCTTTCTCTCCTCCAGCCCCTGAAGCTGCACTGTGAGCTGTGCAGCATCGTGTCCAGCTCCGGTCAGATGTTGGGCCAGGCCGCCGGCGCTCAGATCGACCGCTCTCCCTGCATCTGGCGGATGAACAACGCGCCCACGCGGGGATTTGAGCGCGACATGGGCCGGCGAACCACTCTGAGGGTCGTCTCCCACACCAGCGTCCCCCTGCTGCTGCAGAAGCCCCAGTACTTCTTCGGTCAGAACAACGACACGGTCTACGTCGTGTGGGGGCCGCTGCGAAACATGAGGAAGGACGGGAAGGGCATCGTGTACAACATGCTGCGACAGGCGGCGGAAAACTACCCTCAAGCTCGCATCTACGTCACCACGGAGGAGAGGATGAACTACTGTGACATGGTGTTCAAGAAGGAGACTGGGAAGGACAGGTGAGTCAAGCTACGGTTGCAGCGTTTCTTGCACTTGTTTCTGTGTTCGGTACAGCATCACTGAACTCCTCGGCAGGCCTCCAGTTTTTCACCCTAACAGATTTGCCCCTCAGTATTTCGCCATCCACTCTTTCTGTTCGCTGCTATAATATCGATCCCGTCGATGCTGAAGGTCTGCTCATTGCTCTGTGCTTTTTCTTGTTCTCACTTTCATGAGGCTCTCTCAAAGCGAGTTATTTCACTCTGCCTCTGAAGGGGTCCTACGAGGCTCTGGAGGCCGTTTAACATTTTTTTTTTTTTTTTTTAGCTCTTATGAAGAGCCTCAGAAGGATGCGCTGCCTGGGTTATAGGCATCAGCCAAACGCTGGTCTGGGGAAAACGTGGTTAATGAGGTAGCAGGAGCTAGTCTCACAACTTCTCGCACACCTTGGCACATGTTTAGTTTCTATAAGCAGTAAAGTGATTCAAGCTGCAGATGAGTAAGTGTTGTTTTTTTTGTTTTTTTTTATATTCATTATCATTGTTTGATGGAGACATTGTGCAACACACTGCACACTGTAATTTAAAGACAGTCCCTCCCAGCTTATTCCTTTTTCTATCAATTCCCCGAAAAGAACTGCACGTTAATGACAAAGAGATCGAGGCTGCGGGCCCGCTATTGTTTATGAACCTCATTTCCCTGCCTCGTCCCCGCTACACTCCTGTCTCTCCCATATGTCATCAAGACCTCTCTTAACTTCTTAAGAGGATTAACATGTTTGGTAATAAGCGTAGCATCCATTCCAGTTCGTCTCCATTGTCTCGCTCTTATTCGGGATGACTGGGTTAATGCTGAGTTTCATGTAGAGCGTCCGTGTTCGGCTCGGCTCAGCTGTTCCGAAGGAACCACAAGATAGTAGCGCGGGATTAGGGAGGGATGCTCGGGAAGAAGAATCTCATTACAGGACATAATGCTCCTGGGTGAGATTCAGAGCTTCAATCATTACTGATTGGTAACACAGACCAAACTCAAAGTGTAACAATGAACTGCATCTAATGAATACCTGATGAGACCCGAGAGGTTTGTCTTTATATATGTGTGTGTGTGTGTGTGTGTGTGTGTGTGTGTGTGTGTGTGTGTGTGTGTGTGTGTCTGCATCTGTCTGTCATTTTTTTGTGTTTGTCTTGAATTTGGCTGCACATATTTCAGCACTGAGAGGTAACGAGTGTCCATGGTAACAGTTTAAAATGAAGCCTGAAAGACAGCGGCAACACAGTCTATTTTAATGCAATCAGAGGGAGAGGAGGGAATGACTGCTCTCGTTATACTGAGCTAATGCAGTCTGATAGGAGTCTGCAGGCTACAAAAAAAATGAACTTGTCCATTTATTTTTCTGTGCGTGTCCATGTTAACTACATTTATCAAAGTCTAAAAAAGACCATAGCAACATCACACACTCTGAAAAGACTCGCGCTGCTGCAGCCCGTCCTGCCTTCAACCCGTTATTTGTGTGTAGTGTTCACTAGTTTACTGTCAAGCGCTCGCTACATGCTGCAGGAATAATCATCAGCTTGGCAAAGATGGAAGAGTGATCGAACACAACTCTAATTATCCAGATTGCAGCAGGCGGCCGCAGAGACGCTCGTCTCAGCCTCGACATGCTCTTTTGATCAACGGGAACGCGTCGTCCGTGCCGACTGAGTCGCCAGCCGGCCGTGTAACCGTCTCTCAGCCAGTAATTTCAAGAAGGTCTGCCGGGAAGCTCGGTCCTTTCTGGGCAGAGGCGAGGAAATTACAGGAGAATTAGGAGTTAAGGGGGTTATGATGATCCAAGCGGGGCCACAGCAACGACCGCCTCAATCCTGCTGATTTGATTGAGGAGCAGGTCACAAAGACCACGTCGGAAACCAGGAGCACAGAGAGCTGTTCACGTCAAGAAGAAGCCCAGAAACGTACAAACTATAGAAAACGTCTGAGCAGGTTCACGTCTGTAACAAAAATAGGCGTAAATTAAATTTGCTAAATCTGCGGAGGTTGTTTGCTGGGTCCAATTTCATACCGAGTAAAACTTCATTTTTTAATAGGAAAAATGATTGTATTAACAAAATGATACATGCACCAACAAACGTCAGTCAGGCTTCATCTTCTTCATTAAAATTGACACTTAAACTTCACAAAGAGAAATCAAAATGTGCTTCTGAACAGTTTTTGCTTTCCAAGATTTTTTTCTCTCACACTGAAAAGTCAGGTAATAAAATGCAGGCAGACTTTCTTCTTCTGTGCTAAATGTTGCCACTTTTCCAGCATACAAACAAACTTAAAAACTGCTGAAAATTGGCATGAAGTCTGGATTTGGGACACAGTCGATGTCTGTTGTTGCACGCCAAATTCCTCAAAGGAAACTGAGGTGCTGCTGTACAGCTGGAATAGACTGAAATTGCTGTGATGATGAAAAAGAAAACAGTTTGAAAAGCACCTCAGAGAGCAAAGAACATTATAAATCGAAAAAAAAACCCCAAAAAACAATATTGTGTGTTATGTTCTGTTTGGATGTAAAGAGATGTAGATGAATCTACCAGAGCTTCATTTTAAACTCCCTGGCAGCCAATTATTGACACATGAGGCTGAGTGTGATTTCATAAACAAGATACTGAGGGATAAAATGTTCGCTGGCAGGGACAACATCATATTTTCAGATAAAAAGAAAGGTGCATGTCGATTACTCAGCTGTCTGAGGCGTAATGTCATGATGACGTCAGAGGTTAAACCCCTGGACTTGTCCTCGTCCCCCCCACCCCACCTTCTCCCCTCCTCCCCCCATCAATCATGTTATCCTACACGCTAATGATAATAATCTAAAAGCAGTAAACGGGGAAATAGTCGATTGCGTGTCCATCAGGAGCCCCGATAATGAAAAGTCCTGCATGTAAATGTGTTTCGACGACCACTTTAACGTATGATTCATGTCATTTGCGCACTGCGGCTGGAGGTTGGAAGCTCTCCGTTATCAGCGCTGCCTCCTGAGCTGCAGTCGCCGGCTGTCGGAGCGTATCGCCGCGGCCCTGTTAGCGGCGGTAGATAACGGACCTCTCGACGACACAGGACTTAAATCACACTGTCACTTTATAGCACTGCCACCTGGGCCCGCGTGACCCGGGCCGCCGCCTCCCCGCCAGCTGCTCATACAACAGCATGCGTACATACTTAACGTCTCGCGCCTTAGTGTGCGTGCAGATGTGTGTGTAGATGTGTGTGTAGATGTGTGCGTGTGTGTGTGTTTTCAAAGGTGACACCTTCCTTCTGTGTCTGATAGTGTGAGCGATGTTATTTATCACCCCCAGAGGGTCTTAATCCTCTCATGTAAAGCGGTGCTCTTAAAATGTAAAGTGCTGTAGGTCCACGTTTAACTTTTTGACGGATCTTTTCTGTTCACTTTCAGAAACTTGTACGACGTATAATGTTTTTTTTTAGTTTTTTTTTTAGGTGTATTTCATCATTCAAAAAAGGCTTTTGTGACCTCCTGACTTGGTCACTGCAACTTATTATAATAAGCCAAGAATTTGTGTCTGGTCTGCAGAGAAGGATAAAGTGCAGGGAACACATTGCTCCAGAGCCGGACACTCGCTGTTACCTGCCAGTATAAATTCAATTAAATATAAAGTTATGGTTATTGCTTATTAAGATGGACGTGATGAAGCCCTGAAAACCCGAGTTGCTGTGTTCGCGTCTCTCGGATCGGCTCGCCAGTGCGTACTGAATGTGCTGATATAATGACGTCTTCTGTCTATGAGATTATCCAGTTCAGCAGAAACCACGGACGCGCATCATTTGTTCACCAATCAATGAATCATTAAAGATGAATGAAATGCAGTGGACATTTTTCCAGAGGCTCAGTGTTATTCCACCCATGTTTGTTGGATTACGTTCTGTATTTGACTGTCACTATTCAACAATTGGCCCGAGAGGATTTAAAGTATTTGACAAAGAGAGCAGAACAGCTGCACAATAAAAGCACAGTCTGACCATTTTTTCATTTAATGACGATCTATAACCTTCAACAGGAACTTATAAAATCATCAAAAAGATATAAAACCTAAGTTAGAGTCGCCCCAAAGTGGAATTTAATAATAAATGAATATGCTATGTGACTTTGACCTCATTCACTTTAAAATATTTGAAAAAAAGACACTTATTTTTGCTTTTTTCAAAACTTATTTTGTTGTTTATCTTGATTTTGTTTTTGTTGCTGGTTTGATGCGTTCAGCTTTAAGAATTTCTGGCTTTTGTTTTGAAAGGTACTTCTCTCATCGTACAGAATCAGTAGGATACTTCAGTAGAGTATCTTTTTAACTTTTTGAACCATTTGTTCTTCTTAAACTTCCAGGTAATGTTTGTACTTTTCATTGGAAACAAACAAGGTTTATTTGTGTATTTTTAAGACAAGTCTACCAAACTAAAGTCACTCTGACCCTCACATCATATGCTTTTAACCTTTTAAGCCCGAGAAGCACCCAATTGGGGGCCAGGGAGAAGACTTAGCAAAAAATATGGACATATATACTGATATTTACACATCTGAACAAACCTCACAAGTGTTCCCTTTATTATTACACCAACATTATTCAAATAGACCTTGTGGTTGCAGAGATATATTCTTTTTTATTATAGGTATGCAATTTTCGAGCAGAAGCCCAAAAAATAGGTGTTTTTGAAAGGTTAATCATAAAAGTTGTTTTGAAATGTTGTTTTCTTCCTCCTCTTTCTTATTGTTGCATTGCGGTTTGGCTGAAACAATTGGATGATGAAAGGATGATGTCTTTCATGTGATAGACCTCGTCAGTCGTTGAGATGAAAGGAAGTTTTGTTCGCTAAGATGTCAGCATGACTTTGGTTTGTGATAAAATGTTCATTGAAATTGATCTGATTCAATTTGTTTCCACATTTGTAAAAGATACGAGCTGATGCACCCAGAAACAACAACAACAACAACAACAACAACAACAACAACAACAGCAACAAATTGCACAAACCCTCAGAGAGGCTTGAAGGTAAGAAGAAATGTTTGTCAGGTCAGTCTTGAGCTGATGCTCATCATGTTTGTCCTGATGTTAGAACACAAGATTAAAACCAGAAAAATAAGATAGTGTGCACTTCCTGTACGATATCCAGGTCAAGTAAGGGACAAGGAGGTCAAACAATGGAAAAATAACGAATTACAGCTGATGTGTGGCAACATTTCATCCCAACTCAGTCTTCAGAGAGCAACGATACATGGATCTGCTCCTCCAACATCACTACCGCTCAAACAAACCGCTGTGTCTTTAGATTCTTTACAGACAGCATGAAATTGGATCAATCACACGGATATTTGGGACAGACTTTTCGCAGATCGGATTTGGTGCGTCAGGACATCACCGACCTATCTGCATCGGTTGCTGTGGCAACGATATATGAGCAGCTACGCTGGTGACGTAGCTGTCCGACACGGAAGCTGCCGGCGCAGAAGTGGCAGCAGGCAGTTTATTTTGGCTCCGGTCCGTCAACTTTCGACGTTGTTGTCCTCCGTGGTGCAAAAATCTCCACTCTCTGATAGCGCTCTGCTAGCGGTAGCATTGCGATGAGATTCTGCTCTGTCACTTGCAAAAATTGCAATTCATTTGTTGTTGTTTTTTTACCTGCCCAGACGTTCAAAAATCAATCTGAATGCTTAACACTGAAATAAGAAGATATATGGGCGTCATCTGTATTTGCAGCTGCAGCCAGCAGAAGAGTTTGTCATCTCGTCCCCGTGCTTGTGCTACGTCGTCGTGCTCATATTAGTTCAGGAGATACAAACAGTAAGTGAACCCGCTATTTAAAACATTTGTCAAAATCACAGCCTCTGGTCACAATCTCAGCGGGTGACCTTTCATTTCAGCAGCACACCGCTTGTTCTTACGTACGATTTTTTTTCACGGTGTCACATCTGGTTCAAAATGAACTCCAGCTGAGAAGTCAGCAGGAATCAAAAAGACATGGAGGTGACAGTAATATCTCAGGTGACAGGATGGATTATTTTCCTCTAGTGTGTTGCGGCGGTTGTCAGATGAGAATAAGTGGAGTGTGTGTACGGCTGTGAAACGAGGACAAAATAGAAAAACTGGGATTCTAATTTGAGCAGTATTGATTTGGGGAAATTACCAGAGTCTGCGGCAACATACAGGACGTCAGAAGTTCGACACAAAGCAAATTAAATCACAGAAATTATCCTGAAAGGGCTCTTTGTCGCCTCTGGTTAAGAAACAGTCAAACACAAGCAGCAAAAATGGATGTTTCGTCTTCAATTCATCACCGGGAGTGAGTCACTCCGATCTTAGATGAACTTAATGGCAGATGCTTCACTCTCGCGGGCCTCCAAATATGTGGTGAATTTTATTTTAATCTGTTTTTATTAGCATGAATGTCACGGCTGTGTAATCACGCTTCATAATCTCCAGCCGTCCACTTCATATGAGTGTAAGTACCCTCGGCAGCCAGGGCTTGCTCATCCAAAAATAGTTTTGAAAAGAAACAACGTTCAGCTCAACAGCTTCTGTGTTATAATCACAGTCTGAGCGTTTCTGTTCAATATTTTTGAATGTGAACAGCTCTTTAGCGAATAAGAGGCCTTTTGTGATGTTGTGAGGTAGAAACACCCGAAGCTGCTCTGCGGAGAATTGACCGGGGAAATCACGGAAGTAATGAGTGTTTTCCGGTTTCAAACAGACAACCATCCACATGGAAAAATTAGCTCTCATGCATGTAAACACTCAAAACAAAACCGAAGCTCAGTCTTTTAATTCATTACCTATTGAAGAGCTTTTATACTCCTGATGATCCGACACGTGTGAGATTTGGCTCTAGTTTCTGACTTCATCGTACGTCAAAGCTTTGATCGTATTACACTGAATGGAAAGCCATATTCACTTTTACATTGTTGACAAATAAATCTGGTGTTATTAGAATCTTGAGAGTTTTTTCAGGTTGTAGTGTTGGTTGTGGCTAGTTTCATTCAACGCAAAAATAAATACAGGTGGAGGTCTTCCGAAAATGGACCCACGGAAAACCTACTTGAACCAGATGAGGCATAAATTCTGAAATCTTAATAGTCCCCGAAGATAATCAGACCTGAGCCAAAATGTCATCAACCCAGAAACTGTCTATAAAAAGGGACGTAGACTCCGGGTCTGAAAAGTGCCGTAAAGTTCAATAGCAGTGAGGGCCACCAGGGGCGAGCTCCAAAAAGCCACCGCCTCCACTAGACGGACACTAAACAAACTTTTTCCACAAGTCGTGATGGTGTCATGCACTAAATTCACTCCTTCAGATCAGAGTTCTGGTAGTCCTTCAGAAAATAATAATAATCCCTAATTTATTAGATATTAGTTATTAAAGAGAGGTGTATTTGGAGGCGTGTCTGGTTTGAATGACTTACCTGGAATGTAGTCAGGGTTCTGTTATTGGTGGGCGGGGTATAGTGTCCCTAGCTCCACCCTCTCGTCCAAATATGGTCATCTCTGTCTCCAAAAGACCAAGATGGCGACGGCCAAAATGCCAGACTGGAGGATTCAAGTGGCGGTTCACAAACCCAATGGGTGATGTCATGGTGGGTCTCCTCTTGGATTAACCTGAACAGACCCAAAGAGAAAAAAAATATCATGTGCTATTACTTAATTTGATCTTTTAATAAGCAAAAGAGCAGCAATAAAAATAATCATCATCATAATGCTCTAAGGGGGAATGTAAATGCCATAGAAACAGGAAAAACTATTGTAAATGAACAAAGATGATACATGCACACTTGATTTGGACCGTACTGGATATTTTGCCACACATTGACACGCGGCAGTAGAACGAGACCCCACTCGACCCGATCACACGGAGCAAGTTTCGGTTTTACAGAACTATCAAAGACCTCTTCAAAGAAGCTTTCAGCTATTTCCTTTGCTTTTCCTTTTGGAGAGCAGGGTCGTAAATGTTGGATGATCTGATGCTTAAATTACAGTTTGCAAGGGCACATATGCGCATGCATATCAGGGTTAACCAAAGTTAAATTCTTCTGGAAAGCAAATCTTCCATAATAATTCCATATGCTCAGATTCTGGTCGTGAACTTTGTTCACATGTTGATGAAGTGCCTGCAGAATTCTGAAGAGAAAAAAAGAGAAGCTAAAACTTCTCAAATTTAAAAGTTCAGGTTTTTTTTTATTGTTGCTTTTAAATGTCATTTTATACAGATTGCTGCAATCAGAAGGTAGCTGATGGATTAATTAATAAGTCCAATAATTATGGTCGAAAAGTAACAAAGATGATCGTCTTGAGTCATGGCAGTCCTGGAAAGCAGGTCAGACTTGATTTTTTTTACATTTTGTTAACTCACACAACACGTTTCCTCACGGCCACAACCTGCACTTTGCTGCGTAATGACACGTTAATGCCTTAAGAACTCTTGCTGGCGTTCTTGAAGAGCACTGCACACACCCTCTGCAGAAAATCAACTCCATTAAATTTCTACACTTAACAGAGATGTGATTCTGTGCCTCACCTCATTGTGCTTTCATAAAAAAAATGTTGACGGTGCAGCTTTGAAGTGTGTCAGACAAAGAAGATGAGAATTGTTGCCCGACCCTCAAAAAAAGAGGAATGTAATAGAACGCTCCAGTCACTGAACTTTGTTGATGCAATCCGTGTCCTGATGTGATTGAAAGCAGCCACCGGCCTTAATGTCAAATAACTCTCTGGCAGTGCACAGCCTTGTGTTTACAGGGTGCGTCGTACGTGACTGTATCTGTAATTGCTTTGTGTTTTGGATGTCGAGAGGAGGAACAGCAGATAGTAGAATTGCTGCTGTCGGTTCATGTAGGAGATTGAAGCTCAGTGTTTGCCGTATCATCACATAGCTGTAATTTCATGCTTATCACAACGTGCCGGTTAAAGAGAAAAAGGGAGCCGGAGGATTCATTGCGTTCCCCTCCACATAAAACTGTGATCTCCACCGCACACGGCCCTAAAAATGAGCACCGAGCGTGTTGCTTTCCAACCAAAACCCAAGAATCTGTCACCGAGCGAGCGTGTAATGACATTACATTTCTGTGTTGAAAGCTTGTAATTGCTGTGAAATTATCTTATTAAATGAAGCA
The DNA here is from genome assembly GCF_022577435.1 of Embiotoca jacksoni. Classification (NCBI taxonomy): domain Eukaryota; kingdom Metazoa; phylum Chordata; class Actinopteri; family Embiotocidae; genus Embiotoca; species Embiotoca jacksoni. The sequence goes on along the minus strand of NW_027185363.1, from coordinate 11,403,764 downwards.
ACTGGAAACCCCGAGACACAAATAACCCGGCGTTCTGGGTGGCTGCTCATCGGGTCAAAGGCGATCAGCACAGTTTCTGCTCCCAAAGGAAGAGGGGATGATCGACTCGTCGTTTTCTGTGTTCTCGTGACCCCGTCCGAGAGGGAAATGAGGCGTTTTGTCGGAGGGAGAAAAATAAAACTGTCAACTGAAAGGCGAAGTGCAGTCTTCCTTAAAGCCTGTTTGCATTCATGCCCTAATGATGTAATGACGCTCGGATGATCCTCGCAAAACTATTAAAGCGGACCGGGAGGGACATTCGGGATCTATTTGCTTTTGTAACGTAAAAAAAACCCCTTCTGCGATAAGAGCAGATTTTCTTCACAGCTTCTGTGTATTTTGTAGATTTTTAAAATAAAAAATATTTGCATGAAATTGCATGACCAGTGGCGTTTGGATCAGTAAGTGTTGCTCGTTCAATATCATCTCAAGATCAGATAGTCTCGTCACTCAGAGAACCAAGGTTACAATGTAACCATATTTTATTGTCCCTTTTCTTTTTTGAGTATTTACTTTATTTCCTAATATACAATTAATGGCAAAAGTACGCGGGCACCTAAACATTACACGTCTGCAGTGGCAAGAGAATGATTAAATTAAGACTTTATTAATCCCTCATTGGGGAAATTTAGTACACAAACTGCCCAATTCTGAGCACTCACAATCTGCAAACTAATTATTTAATTCAGACATTCACTGTGTAAGTTGGCAAAAGTATGTGAGCCCTGTTTTGGCAAATGACATCAACAAAAGCTATTTGTTGTTAGGAGCTAATAAACCCGGAGTCCAATCAATGGAAACAAATTATTGATATCGCGGCAGTGTGTCGCACTCGGTAATGAAACTCGTTGCAAATGTAACATTGCTAAACGAAAGAATGTAAAGATATTTTGTTTGGGTGATTTTATCTTATATTATAGTGTTGTGTAGGGATCTGCTGTTGCACTGCCATGAACCACTTGCATTAACTACAAACCTGAGGAGCTCTTTGCAGTCAAGTTCCCCCACCACAAACTCAGAAAAGCATTTCTTTAAGGACTTTCCGTTCGTGCACGAGGGCACTGTCATGTTGACACAACTGCCCACAAACATTTTACAGCCGCACAGTATATCTATTTTTTTTATCCTTTCTTTCCACATTTGATGTCTAATTTGATTTTGTGTGGTAGAAAAATAGCAGATGACTTTTACTTTCATGTCACCAACAATTCTGCCACAAATGTGACACGTATTTGTCACGCCTTTTATGGAAGCGTCCTTGCTTCTTTTTTTGGGGAGGGGAGTAAAATCTCTCTGCGGTGGATACTAACAGAATCATGTCCAGCTCTCGTGAAGCAGTTATTCTGCCAGCTGGGCAGTAATGCAGGTAGACACGATGGTTAGCCCGCAGCCACAAAAAGCTATAAATGCGTTTTCTGCTCTGCTTTGCAGCGCCCGAATAAGCTCCCATTGGGTTGAAATCTCCCAAACACACACCTGCATCACTAGTCATGTAGCAAGCCAGCCTCATCTAATAAGCCTTATTAGATCAAATGGCTGTGTGGCTCCAGAAAATAACACCCTAAAGAGATAAAATAGCCTCCTAACGCAGAGCTCCACAGTGTGTTGGTGTGTATTGAGAATGAGTCTGTGCACCGACATCTGCAGCACAGCTTCTTGAATATTTACTTTATACTTTTATGAGAATTTTATTTGTCCTTTAAAGAGCCGTATTGTCCTTATTCAGGCGTAAAAAGATCAAATGAGACTTTATTGGCCTCTATTGAGAAATTACTCAGCGGTAATAGCAAAAAGAAATATTATTCAGAAGGCAAAAATCACAGTAGAATACAAAGTAGAGCATTAAGAGCAGCGCAAGCAAGAATAGTGATATAAAAGGCAAGAATAGTGATATAAAAGGCAATAAAATGAATAAAAAGATGTTTTTACTGACATTAATGAGCAAAAATGTAATTTATTTTCAAGATTTTTGATTCTAAGATGTAAAGATTTCTTGTTTTTCTGTCTTAAGCGATATATTTGAGCTTTGAAAATGTAGGACACTGACATTTTTAATTGTTTTGTATTAGGCTCTAATATGAGCACAGTGTTGTGGAAGTATAAAGGATCATGGAAATACTGAATTAATATCATCTGTCTCTTACTACTGCTGGTGTGTGCAGTGTACAGTACATACAGTAATGTGTATTTCTAGCGATGCTAAATATCCTCTGTCCTCACATTAATCAGGTTTCAAAATAAAACGGGTCACACGCGTGCACAGAACGGGTCGTGGTTTTGTCCAAATCACTGCTGCAGGAAAAAGCAATTAACGTGTCTCGGGTTGGTGCCGGCGTTTCGTGCAGGAGCCGGTTGTTTTGGCGTGAAGGTGAGAGCTTGAGAGCCTTTGAAATAGGGTATGCGGTGGTCAGGCATGAGAATGTTTCACAGGTATACCGCTGTAAATTTGTACCGCTCCTCCTCCCTCTCCCCCTCCTCCTCCTCCTCATCCCCCTCCCCCTCCTCCTCTTCGTCTTTTCCCAGGCCATCTTTTGACATTTTAACTGCAGCAGGTGCAGAATTTTAAGTCTCTCAACAGACCAGATAACTTGTTCTCCCTACATGTCTCATGGATCCTCTTAATGCTGTCGGACTTGAACAAGATTTCCTCTGATGTTTAGGCTGGCTGCAGACTCGTTTATTTTTTTTTACGCTCACTGTACTGTGGAATCACAATCAAATAATCTGCAGAACGGGCCAAAAGAAACGTAAAATGCGAGGCGAGCAGCCGGCCGCGTAGGTTGACGCTCGCGCTGCGATGTGGAGTAATGCACTTAGCGTCGCGAGCCGGACAAAGACGGATCTCCCGTCAGTGTCCTAAGCAAGAAGAATGAGTGCGGCCATAACACTCTGTGCAGCATCAGCTGTAATGCATCCTGTCACTGACGCTCTGTTATACGTCCAGCCCTAAATTGGACGCGAGCTCGTCACTTCAGATTATAGTTGTACAACACTGTGTGAAAAGGGACGCAATCACCTCTTGGCAGAGCCATTAAAATCTGCTTGTAAAATTGTCAAGCCCTCACAGAGCTTCTGAGAGTTTCTCAGCCAGTGACAAATAAAATAAAATCTGCGGTTTTCTTTACCTGACAAACAGCAGCTCTTGGAGCTCTTTTCAGTCCGTGAACGCGGCGCTTTAATGCCCTGCAATTTGTTTTCAAATTTTTGAACACGCTGACGCACAAATCCTCGTAATCCCAGTGAGACATTTCCAGTTTGGAATTAGATGATTTACTTGCTGGTCAGCAGCTCCCAAAGACATTGAGCCTTCACTGATGTTGGTACAGGCTGCTTTTAAATGTTTATTATGTCATACTTATGTCTTTAGTTTGACTGTTTCGAGCTAAAAGTATGCAAACATTCATACTCTCTGAAATGTGATTGTTATGGACTAATATACAAGATAACAATAACTTTCTTCATGTTTTTACAATATGAGACAATTTTCAAAAGGCAGCTGTCCTATTTTTATTCATATTTTGTAAACTTAAACAACACCAGTATTCTCTTTAAAGTGCAACTAAAAATTACAATATAAAAAGTAAAAAATGCAGATTACAATAACATATGCAACATATCACTGGATGTTTATGCAAATAATGATTATTTTCATTGCATTTAAAATTTTGAATCTGCTAATTATGTTCCACATGGTTCATGGTTACTTGATTAATCATTTGATCAAGAAAAAAAAAAAAAAAAAAAAAAATAGTGTGAAATGTCCATCACAGTTTCCAAGGCAACACCGTCAAATGTTTTGATTTGAGAGAAAACACCAAAATATTCAGTTCTTTATCAAAAAAAATGGAAGAAAATCAGTAAATATTTATATTATTAAGGTGGAAATGGGCAATTTTTTGGCCATCTATGCTTGGAAATAACTTAAATTGTCAAACGACTGATTGATCAGTTGATATTCTCAACTGTAGCATCAACACACGAGCAGCATTTGAATGTCGTAGACCTACTAATAACTATTTCATATATTGTTAGGTAGTTTTAATAATTCTTAGCAACACATCATATTTTATTTGTAAAATGTAAATCTATGCCCTCCAGACAAATTCATAGATCTACACTTCCCATGACGCTTTAGGGGGAAGCACAGCGTTGCCATGGCTTCAATGAACTGCGCTGTGGGCTACGACCTTTTTGTTTTCTTTACATTTTGGCAAATTGGCACCATTTAAAGTGCCGAATTAGCTGTTAGCAGTTCCTGTTCGCAGTGTACCCGCGCACATACAGACGACAGAAGAAAGCGTAAAAATGTGATCATTTTCAGTCAAGTTCTGGCATATCGAGGAGCCTCTTTTTTCCCCTCTGATTTCTAAATGGAGTCGAGGCCGAAAGGAGAGCTGTTTTTTTATGCAAATGACAGCAATCAGACACTAAGAATTTTAAAGTACCGAAATTACCTACGTGAGCTGTGCTGCTGCTGAAGCTGCTGACTGTGCAAATCACCTCCCATTGTTTGTTTAGACCACCGGGACCACCTGCTCGTCTCCCTTTTCGCCTTCTGCTCCCTCTCGTCGATTCCCTCGGCACCTCCTCGGCTTCACAGCTGGACCGCCTCTGATTTTAAGAGAAGTTAGAAGAGAACGCGTATGAAGTATTATATTTTCAGAAATACTCAAACAATGCGTAAGTGCGTCTGAATACACTCCACATTCGATTTGGAAAATTGAATCTATGAGATCTGGCATTGTGTAAATGTGTCAGATTAGTGAATGTAATACACGTTAAAAGAAGAATAATCACTTCATTATCCTGCCTGTCACACCTTTCAGCTTCTCTGATTTGTGTGCGGCGTCATTTGCCAACGTCAAAATGTGGCGTGGTGAACATGAAAATGTAAAAATCACGGCAGCGTGCGACGTAAACCCCCCCTCACCCTCCCACCCCCCACCCACCCCCCGCGGAGCCCGGAGCGAGAGGGTGTTACATATAGAGGTCGTAAGAACATTTCTTTGTGAGCCTCCATAAATCTTCTTTACTGTAAGAGAGGCCGTGTGTGGCTTAAGAGCAGCCCGGGAGAGTTTAATAGTATCACAGTTATTGGGATTACTCCCCGTTGTGACGCTCTCGAAGGTGCGATGCCCGAGAGGTGGCTGCTCTAAATTATTCAACAGTACAAGTGAGATTAATTGATTATTGAGCTTTAAATCAATGATAATCAGTAGTTTCAGTGTGTAATTCTAGAGCTTAGGTCTTTGTCTTGATCTCCGTCCCAGGAGAAATCGCTTAAGTTGGTCCTCATCTGTTTTGCTAATCCTTGGGTTTTTTTTTTACTCCCCCGATCCTGGACAGCCATCCCATTAACATGTTGAACAGGCTCGCGCTGTTTTTCTACCCTCTCCCTTCTCGACTCGCCCGAGCGCTGCACTTTCACCAGACCTCGTCAGACTCCTGCTCGCCTCTTCTGACCTTCAGCCGTTTGTTTCTCTGCTTTTCCTCGCGAAATAAATCTTCATAAATGGTTTATGACCAATGTCGTGCGCAGAGGCACACGGGCCGTGTTGTTTCTACGTCTGGTGAGTAAAACATGGCACTAACACTGCCAGGCTTTGCTTCTCTTTGAGGGAAAAGGCTGTAAGCCGTTATGTAGTGAAGCTTATTTCTTATGTCGCTCACTAAAATTGGTTAAGATAAACCTCTCAGCTGGAGTGAGGCTCTCATTTCCAAGACACTTCAGACACACTTTGAATAATACATAAATAAAACTCCTGTCTTTTAGCAAAACAAATGTTGCTTTCTCCTGTGAAGTGAGTTCGGGTCTTTTGCTCGAGGCTGTTTGTCTCAGCTTTGATAAGTGGCGCTAATAGGCTTTTCAACCGTGAAGTCTAGCTCTCTTTATGTCAAGATATTGTTTCGCGAACTTCATAAAACTGTTGCGTGAATAACATTTGAAACACAACTTCACTCTGCTGAATGCAGCACGTGGTTTGAATCAGAGCTGCAGTTAACATTTCTTTTCAGTTTTGATTAATGTCAGTTTTTAGTTTTTTCCTCAGCAATCAGAGGTTAATTATGTTGGTGGGATAAAAAAAAAAAGAAGCATCATCTTTTCCTGAGGCTCGAGTTGATGTCTTGAAGAGAGAAAAGGAGAAATTCATCTCTTTAGTGAAATTGAAACCGTATTAAACCCATTTTCCGTACTCACTGACTTTCACGTAGCATCAGGGAAACATTTTGACACTTTTATGACCAACTACCATTAAAATCAATACGACTTCCATCAGCTTCTGCTGGGCTTTGTGCTACCATGCTAAACTAAGATGGTGAACATTGTGAGCGTCATACGTTTGTTTAACTGATTTAATCTCTGCAGTTAGTTTTTTTTTTTTTTTTTTTTTTATCAAGAGGAAAAAGTAGCGAGTGTACAATGAACACCAACTAAATCTCCCAGAAATTTGTATTCTACTGGAAAAAGGCAAAACTTCGACACCGCTGGGTCAACAAAGGCTTGTTTGGGCGACAGAAAGTTTCGAAACGTTTCCTGTTTTTAGTCCAATAACATTTCTGTAATTCGGCGTGCGGACGCCACCTAATTCCTTCATTAAATTTCTTCTCCCACGTCTCACCTAAATATTGTAGAGGATGTGTTTTTTTGTTTTGTTTTATTAAGTCTGCAGACGAGTCAAAAATTCATCACTCGAACTCTGGGTGAACTGGAGCTGTAATCCTCGTCTCTAAATATCTGACAGTCGGGACAAAAAAAAAAAAAAAAAAAAGAAAGAAAAAGAAATACCATCCTGCATCCTTCAGTTTCAGTTGCTGCTACTTTATTGTGAAAGGCGGGAACAGAAGCAACGTCACAGCGCTGAGGATGCACTGTAGCTTTAGGGAATCTGATGCGCGCAGTTTCATGCAATTAAACCAAGAAAAGCAGGAAAAAACCAAATCAATGAGCCTCATAGGCAGATAAAAGGAAAAGGAAAATCTAAATGACGCCAATACTGAACCGGTATGCAGTGCTTCATATTCAGTTTGGGTTCAGTGCAGCAGGGGAGACTTTTTAAAAATTCCTTGTGTTATTGTTGTTGCAGCTTTTTCCCTTTTTCTCACTCAGTCAATTAAAATTCAAACCTGCCATTCACAGCGTCTGTGTTTCTCATTCTCTCACGCACCCCAAAATAAAATGCCGTGGTCGTTGGCAGGTGACAGGTGGGCCGTGGACGGGTTGCTGGCTGACAGGTGGCCTGTTTCCATGACACCAGAACAAATACTCATTACCGGTGGCCCATGTGGGAGAGTGCATACGTTGTGTTTGGTACATGCGGACGCTGTTTGGCCTGCTGCGAGTTTGACACCTGCTCCCGCTATGATTGGTTCCAATCGTGTCCATGGAGGAATCTGGCGTTTGGGCTGAAATATCAAAACGGAGGATGTGTATCAGAGAGAGCGTCATCAGGCACAGATGTATTAAATCCTTTTTTTTTTTTTTAAATTTTAATTTCTTATGACAGCTGCATAAATATTTAGCTACAATATGCTGCATGGCTCTATGTATAGAAATGCTGGTCACTTTGGTTGAGACTGAAATAACTCAACAAATAATGAATGGATTGCAGTTCAATTCTTTTGCGGGGATTCGTACTCCTCAGAGGATAAGTCCTGCTGCTAATGGTGAGACCCTGACTTTTCTTTTTAATGCACCCCCGTGAGGTCAAGTAGTTTTCTCATTCAGGTAAATATCTCGGCAATCGATAGCGCGGATTGGCGCAGCATTTTCCGCAGATATTCGTGTTCCCCAGAGGTGAAACCGAATTTAAGTGAATCCCCCGACTATTTTATGGGATTATTTCATTTAAATGTTGATTTGTCAGCGGTCGTTCTGCCCGACAGAACAGATATCTCCGTTTTAATGGGCGTCAGTCGGACAATTTTGCAAATCTCTTTAATGCTTAATAAATCCTCATGTAAGCATCATCGAGCTGCGGTCAATGGGTTGAATTAAATAAACCTTCTTCTTTTTTTTTATAGAAAAAGAAAAAACCCAAAAAAGTATACAAATACTGGCATATATTCAGGATTTTCTTGTTAGACTTGGTTGTAATAAAACAAAAAGAAAAGTTTGGAAGATATTTTTATATAATTACAAAACACCAGCAGCTCTTGTAAGTATCTGATTTCGTCATATCATAGCGTATAGGATGCTAATACGTTTCAGAGCTGCTTTTATATGATCGACATTTTTGTTTTGTTTAACAAACAACTTGTTTCACATGAAGTCGCCGGCGTCTGCACGTTATAGAAAGTGTTTAAAGATTCCTCGGTGGCCTGGATGTAAACACAGACGCTTTCCCACAATTATACAATAAGAGATTTCAGCACAGACACTGATGACTGAAAAATCACCAAGTGCTGGCACACAACACGAGCTCTCGACAACTAAAAATACTGAAATGACTTGAACCCAAGTATGAATGTGCTGTTCCGCTCATTGTGCGACAGTGAGGATTAGCACGCCGGATAAATGCCTTGAAATGTAACAGAAAATATGCTCGGCGTGTGTGGCACAGTTTGATTCACTGCTGAGCCATGGTTACCTAATCTGCCTTTGTCTTTTAAAACGAGCAACGGGGCTACACAATCAGTTCGAAGTATCTGCCCAGCTGTTTCCTACGAAATTTACTTTGAAATTTTAGCCAAGAGTGTGACCAAGACGGTGAAATGATCCGCGGGCTGAAATTGTGTGAAACGACTATCAGAGCGGGCAGACCGCATTTTACTTTGACTCAATTTTGAGGCCTTTGAGTGCGATCAGTTGACCTCAATTAAAAGCATAATGGGGGAACAATATTACACCATGATACGTGCACTATTTTTCTCCTCCGTAGAAGTATTATCTTCTCCTCGGGGCTATAGAAAATTAGGAAAGAAATATTCTTTAATTATGTCAAAAGTTTTTAAAGAATCTGTCTTCGGATCTTTACATCAAAGGTAACGGCACCTGGCAGCGGTCTATTTCAGGAATAAGCACCGAGTTAATTAGGATTTATTATCAAAGTTGTATGCAGCACTGTAATGGATTTAATATCACTGAATGGCTTTGAATTATGAAATTTAACAAGTGTTTAATGCCGTCTAAGAGGGAGGTAGGATATTACGCATTTATTTTGCCCCAAGACATAAACTGTAAGAAGATACGTCGCTCGAACACACGTTCACCTTTAGACACGGACATAGAATGACGCAGATTGAGACATACAGTAAATGTGTTGTCTTCTCATCGAATTCTTCGCCTCAGACTCACTGCGAAATTAATGAGAGAAAACTGCTGGGGTGGCGGTGGGCATAAAGAGCATCAGATGCCTTCTTCAGCTCTGAGGGAATTATTAAAGTGATGGTTGCCAGGCGGAGACAAGGAGATCAGTGAAAAACCCCTCGCCGTGATGCTCCGTGCATGTCAGGAGCGTGGCGGACGGAAGCCGAGGGTGGGGGGGTATGTTACTTTTTGGCTGTCGCCATTTACCACCATCTGCTCGGCCATTTGGTTGTGTTTTTGTATTTGTAATCCTCCCCCCCCCCCCCCCCCCCCCCCCCCCCCTGTAAACGTGACAGGGGACGAATGAATGCAGCGAGTTAGGATGATGGATGTTCTCCCCGCATGCAGAGTGTCAGTAAACACAGCAGCCTGGATCATGTTAACAGCACAGAGTCCGCAGGGAATAGACCACATGTACAAGTATGAGATGCAGCAGCTCGCCACCCATTTACACATCACATTTTCTGCTGTGTGTACAAAAGTGCAGGAGTTCGCTTTCGTTTGTTGTTTCGAGCATTTCACTTGGAAGAATTTGCATTTCATGAACACATCGATGCTACAGCATGTTGTTTTGTGCTGTATTCTTTGGATTAAAGCACCATTTTTTTTTTTTTTTGTAATGCTGGTTTGTACACTCGTTTGAATAATTATAAATCGAATGATTCGTGAAGCACCTTCAGAGGACGACAGGCTTCATCAGAAATGTCAGAACAACTTTTAAGAAATAAATACTTCCCAGAAACTGGACTTTGGCCAGACTCAGCATAATGATAAATCTGCCACTTTAACTTTTGCAGCACTTCCTGGAATTAATGAGGCATGTTTTACTGTAGCTCTCCCAATTTTGGCAGATTTTACCCTAAAATATCAGCCACCGATCACCTTTAAAACTCCCTGAAAAGTTAGTTTTTAGATCTGATTAGTACAGCATTTAACAACCCTAACAGGCAGACGTTGTACTTCACGAGTAAAGTGGGATCTCACGTTAGAAAAAGCTGAGTAATGATGACAATGCAGCTGTAAAAAAAAAAAAATAATAAAATAAAAATCCGTGGCAGCAGCCTGCTTTGAAGCGCTGACATTTTTCTGGGACACTCAAGGGAAAGATAACAACACATTTCTACTTGTCCGTGCTGATATTTCACTGCATCGTAGTTGTCTTGCCACGTAGTCCTCAGTCCTCTCTCTCTCTCTCTCTCTCTCTCTCTCTCTCTCTGCTGGTCATCATCACTAAAATGGAGCATAATTTGACCCCAGTGACAGTAAGCTCACTGTGCTTCGGATTAGCTAGTCAGTAGGCACTTCACTTTAGAAAATGTTCTGTGCAAAATGTCAGAGCGGCGACACGACGATTGGCCGTTCGCTGTGACATCAGCCTCCACACGGGGAGTTCAGAGCCTCTTTGTACCTTTTTACCCCCCCTCCCTGTGCTCATATTGACATCTACTTTAGAGGAAGTACAAGGCCATTAACTCGCGGGAGAGGGGAAGGCCAGGAACAGAAGGTCAGAACAGAGGAAAGCAGAGAGAGGGATGAGCAGGCGGTGATATGGGGGGGGAGGGAGGGGGGGAATGACGAGAGTTGAAAGGGTCAACGACAGAGATTGTGGACGGAGGGGACAAAAACAGGAGCAGGGATCGAGTGTGAACAGGAAATAGTGGTAAAAAAAAAAGGTCACTGGAGAGAGACACAGAACATTTGAAAAACAGCGGAGAATATTGAACTAGAAAAGAAAGCGACACCCAAGGGACTAAAATCCAATAACGGCAGACCCTGAAGAATTTACGGGACAAATGAGTAATCCCACAGAAAAAGCATTGCATATCGGAGGACACAACAGAGAAAGCAACTGAGCAAACTTCCTTTTGGTGATTTTGGAAATTCGCAATAAATGTTTTTAAATATAACATGATCACCCTTCAGCAAACACTACATCTCTATTAACTGAAGAAAGGAAATGTCAAAAACTATTAAAATACACTTGTACAATTACAAAAATAAACAACTCCAGACCCTCTAAAGTTCTTAAAATTAACCAAACAAAACATAATCCCCAACCATGACCTTGACTGAAAGAGATTTAAAATTACGACAGATCAGTATCACTTATCTGTGAACCACACTCCAGCCATATTGTATTGTTTGCTGAAGTTGCTTTGTATTTTTGGCTCAATACAGTGCCACAACATTGTGTTATCCAATCTTTGAAAAAAGTTGTTCAAGGATTCATAACACTGCCAGAAAATGAAAAACAGAAATATGACAGGGCTGAAGGTTGAGCTCATCTCCTGCTGCTACGAGACAGGAAAGACTGAAAACAATACAGCACATACATTCGCTGCCTCGATGTGAACTGCATTAGTAGATGTAACTCGCAGCAACGCACGCGGTAAAATGTCTCACCTGAATTACATTTCTTCAATTTTGTCAACACTGAGACAGTTTAACAAAGCAAACTGTCGACAGCTTATTAACTTTACATGTAAAATGACATATTTCACATTATAACATGTTTATTGTTTGATGCAGACAACGGGTGGTCTTAACTTTAGGTGCATTTGTTGTTGTGGCCATTCTTAGTTTAATTAAATACGATTCAGACAGTTTTATTAATTGAACTACCAAGTGAGTACATTTTATCTCAGTAATTTGAATATTTTTTTCTATTGCACAACCACAGTCCAACATATTTTTACATTAGTAGATTCTTAGTTATTTATTTTTTTGTTTATTTTTTAACATATTCCTAATTTCTTTGGAAATAAGTCAACTTAATGGCGGCAGGAAAAGTCTCAAGACCACCGGAGTCGCCAGGATTCATCCTCTGGGGAACAGGGATGTCTTAGAAAATTAAAAGAAATCCAATAGTTGTTGAGATATTTCAGCTACACCAGCCAGTATGGCTAAAAGCAGAGACCTATTTAAGAAAGCCTGTGATTACAAAAACAACCCGAGCTGATGAAGCGGGTTAAAACTACAAAACGAAGCAAGAAATTAGTTTATGGTTCGCTGTATGTCGGAGAGTCATTGGAAGTAAAGAAAAACAGGAAAGCAGATCAAAAATAAATTTTTCCAGCTCGCCTTATCTGCCCTGACATCATCCAAACAGAAGGCGGAGCTTCTCTGCATAAACAGGGGTCTTTTCTCCAGGGGCCTCTTCCTGGTTATTAATAGCGTCGCATACAAAAGTAAACAAATCCAGAATTAAAGGAAGCAAACCGTCTTTTTCATAATGCAGGTCGTGGAGGTCATTCCCCCATGCTTCACATTGCCTCCCGGCCAAATTGTGAAACGCCTCAGCAAGCCTACACAGTTGCATTGTCCATTCCTATCGTTAAAATAAATTGCTGCGCTCTGTTCTGTGTAAAAGAAAAATGTTAGCAAAAAAAAAACAAAAAAAAAAACGCCCGGTTTTCACCCGCCGGCTACGCTCGGGATTTTGACGCTGTCGTGTCCCCGGGCCTCGGCAGCTGCTTCGGAAACACAGGAAGACGTGGCGCGTTGTTCCTTTCCACCGAACTCGCCCATGAGCAAACACAACGACATGTCTGGCGGCCCGCTGCTGTACGAGGTAATCAATTAATAACAAAACTCTCATTTGCATCCTGCTACATCCTGCCGAGAGGAGAAACTCACACGAGGACGGAGAAAGAGAGGGACGGAGGCGATGTACTCTGCTGTTCATGTTGTTGGAGCGCATATCGATTTTAAAGCAGTACATCGAGTGAAGAAGTCATTCCACGAAACAGCTTTGCGTTTGTGTACAGCGGCTGGATGGCACTTGTGCAACCCCAGACAATATATATATGAAGCTCCGCTCGAGTGGCAATTTCTTGGAGGCAAAAACAGAAGAGCGAAAAAAAGAGATTAAGAGAGAGATAGATGGTTGATATAATGGCCAGACTCTTCTCGGAGAGGAAGGAGACTTGGTCTGATGAAATGCTCTCACCAGATTGTGTCTGAAGTAAGTTGATGGAGGATGGATGATTGGGAGTGTGAGGGTCTCTCCTGACGAACAACCTGACCTGACTGGAAAAGAACAGGAGGTACCGCACTGATCCTGCTGCGGATCTTAAGCGCAGCAATAATAATATAACCTGATTCATGCAGCACCTTCAAAAAACAACGCGCTTCAGAGGCAGATAAACTATCAGATACTACGAGAGTGAAAATCACTCAGCAAATTAAAAGTTAATAGCTAGAAAAAGATGTTATTGCAGGAGAAATGAGTCAGATGATGTGTTGGGGTTAAAATGAGTCTAAAATCTGTTTTGAATTGTAAACAAAAGTGTTGGCGCCGGCCTCCAAACAGCAGGGGGCGCTGCAGGAAGAGATTAAAGGGCAAAACGAAAGACAGAAACTGACGTATACGGAAAAGGTTTACAGACCTCCCTTTGAAGGGATGCTTATTTGCACTCTCGCTAAAAGTAATGTGAAGATGTTGATACAGATCTCACGTCTGAACATTTAATATAAGACGAGCGTAACGTAGCGTGAAAATTCCGAAACGTGAGGAAACAACTGAGATGGCTTGATGCTGAGCTAAGCCAGTCGGCTTACGCAGCATATTGGCGATCCATTTGGTGGACCGGCGGGCGTATTGCACACCGTGGCGTGATAGTAGGCAAGAAAGCAAACGAGCGCATTTCCCCGACAGTCAAGACTGCTCCTTCAGGATTGACGAACTGCCATAAGCGCTTAGCTCAACGCTGAGCTGCGCATAATGAGAGCAGGTGTTTCTTTGAACATTACAGTAGACGGCTGTAAACAGCGACACGTAGGCCTCCCGCTGTGACCATGTGAATTCGTGCGTTTGTCTAATATTACATCACTTACTTTCGTCTGACATAGAGCGGTTTTTGCAGCCAAAACGACTTCCTCCCTGCGTAAGGATCAACTTCTCACAATAGAGCCGAGTTATATTCCACTAAGTGTTTTTGACAGGTGTCATATCACATTTGTGCAGCTTGCAGAGGCATTATGAAGCACGGTTCGACCGAATCGGTCGTCGGCGCGGATTTTCTCGCCCACGTGGACGGCGCTCCCGCTGCGAATGTCAAGTGCGAGTTATTGAACAGAGCCGGAGGTGGAGGAGTCTCTCGCTGATCCCGGGCAGCCCTCCGCCGGTTCCTTAGCCGCCGGAGCTCGGCAGGTAAAGCGCAACAAGCTCCAGCTCAGTCAGACTTAGGGGATTATTTACTTAGACCCCGCTCAGAGCGTCTGACTTCGTTTCTCAAACAGTCTTCATTTCCCAGTGCTGGCAGCACGGCAGCGTGTCAGTCCCAATCACTCCCACCTCACTTGTTTGTGTTGGAGAGCGAGAAAAAGACGGATTTAACTGAGCTTTTTTTTTTTATTATTTGCACTTTCTTTTTTTCATTTTTTCTTTTTTTATTCCGCGACGTTCGTGCTCAAACACAATTTATGGTTTCATTTTTCAAGAAAGCTGTCTCAGCGGGGACTTAAAGAGACTCCGTGAAAAGCCAGGCACTGGCGAGCCAGACCTCATGACACATTTTGTTTGCCATCTTTGAGTAAAAGGCTCTGCTTTAACAAAAACAAGCAAATTGCATTCTCTCTCTGTCCTCCGGCTCTGGATGTTATTTGTCGCCTGCCAAAGCAGCTCCGCACCGTGCCTTATCTGTATTTTAAATTGGCCACACAATAACAGCGTCCTCTCTGTAAAGTTGCCACATTATAATTGTCATAGGTAAACACATTGCTTGTTATATCAGTCGTTTTCTCGGCGTCTCCACCCCCCAGACGTCCGCTTTGAAATGTTAGTTATAAGGTCAGCAGATCCCACCTCCTTTTATTTAACCCAGCAAGCCTTTTTGCTCCGGGACATCCGGCTCTCGACTGGGGGATGTGGTGGATGTGTGCCTGTATTTGCGTCGGAGTCTGCGTGTCCGCTGCTCGAGTGGCAAATGGCTAATGAATAATGCAGGGTAACAGTGATGTGTTGACAGCTCTGACGGCTGAGAGCTGCCGAGCTGCATATCAGTGATAATGTGCCATTTCCCTTCTGTGCTCCTCCACTCCTTTATTACGACAAATTGCATTTTTTTTTTGGGGTAATTTCACCTCCCCGTAACCCCCATGTTTCTGTGTGTGTGACGGAGTTTGCGGGACTATCCAAACTCAAAAGCTACAAACTACATTCTGCGCTCGGAGCTTTAAACACCCATTTTTCAATAAATTGGCTGAAACTCTTTAGTTTAGTTGCTGATTGTTTTCTAAATTGATTTCAGCTTGTTTGCCCTCAGAGTTGTTGGGCTTTGTGTGGCCACATAACATAGTGATGCATGTGGGTGTTTGGAGTGTGCCTTCTTATTTAAACAGCCAATGAGGTAATAACTCTTCACCGAAAGATTAAATGTTGTTTTTCCTCTTCTTTTTAAGAGGGGGATGCTGACGTTATTACACTTTTTTTTATGAATGCTGTAGAGTACTCTGAAATGCAGTTTTTATTTTTTGTACCGGCAGTCAAATATTGTGAGTTTTTAAGGGTCCTTAAGAGCTCTTAAAGGGAGCATTATAAGCCTCTAACAATATTTCAGAACAGGACAAAAAAAGAAAGTCAGCCTATACTTGGGAAGAGCTGCAGTTTGTGCTGAATGCGAGGAATGATTGATCATTGTTCATCTTGGTCATGAGCTAAAAAGAATTGGAGGGATTAACAAGACTTTGGATGTAAAAGTGCGTATCCAAATTTTCCTTGTTTTTCTGGTTATTTCACATAAAATCACAAAATTTTAACCCCAAAGTGGCGCCAGTGGAAAAGTCAGGGGACCAACCAACACCTGCAGGATTCAACCTCTGTGCACCATGACTGTCAAAGATCTCGCGGTAATCCCTCCAAAAGTTATTTTACGACCAAAGTTAACATTTCTGTCCCTATACGGCCTCGCAGCTCAAAATCCAAATTCAAATGTTCAACAGCTTTTTCTTATCTGGTCAAAACGATCTGCAACGCGTGCGGCGGGAAAATGTGAGGCCAATTCATGAGAACTAGAAAAACATGATGGTTTGTCTAAAGAACGCGAAGTCCAAAAAAGAGACAACAGTGTTTGCAAACGCTCAACACAAACAGGGCCGTGGATGTCGACGGCGGTGCAAACATCACGTCATACACACAGAGTACGCAACGAGCATCCAGTTTACTTTTCTGGCCCGTTCGCGGTCACGGACGGACGATGAAATTTACACCGCGAGGGCCAACGCCAACCCCGGTGTCTGCGTAAACAACCCATTAGCCTTCAGAAGGTGCTTGGAGAACCATCACCACGCAGCAAGTTCGCACGAACCAGCATGACGCACAGGAGCGGCTAGTCGTCAGCTGCAAAACAGTTTCATTTGGGGAAAAAAAAAAAAGCAAGACAAACTAAAACAAACGACAAATAAGAACTCCACCGACGGAAACTCGAACTTGATCAACTCGAGCGGCAAGGACGCCGATATGAAGAGTGTTACTCACATCGTTTGACTGACCTCTAAAGAGTGCAGGGCAGAAACACCACGGCAATTACTACTGAGCACCGAAGAGGTACTTGACGAAGTGCGAAGAGCAGCGTGTGGTTGGAAACACCCGCTGCTTCAATCACCCGGTATACATTTATTCCTTTATGTTCCATCCTTGAACCTCCACCTTGAACCTCCACCCAGAACCTCCGCCTCTCACAGTTATCACTAGAACGGTGCAACCTACAGTGTGTAAATCTTTGTCCCGTGTTTGAATTTGACCTCCTTCGCATTTAATGATGCATGTGTTTGCATAATGTTTTGCGGCGACTCCGGAATACGTTTAAGGAGGTCACCGCGAGCCAAAGATTTTCCCTTGGGTGTGCACGTGTGAAGACGATGTCTGGAAAAGTGGTCTTCTTACAATTAAGCAAATCGAAACCAAAACTGTTGAGCATAATTTGATTGTGAGGCTTTAGACTGAACTCTCTCATCAGTTTTAATGGCCTCACAGGTGTGCTGTAATGAGTTCTGTTGGGCTTTAACAATTTTTATTGTCTAATTTTATGTTTTTGACATCTTGGGGCCAAGATTTGAATCATTTTCATATTATGAAGAAGCTGTGTGTTTTGTGGAGCCATAAAACGAAAATATTGCAAAGTACAAGTGTGTATCTACAATAGAAGTCAGGCTGACTACAGAACCTGTGACACGCACGTGGTGTCCTTACAGATTAGTCTCTGGCCTTATGAGGTTATTAAATTAAAGGTCAAAATTTTAAACTCAAATGCAGCATTTTGGATGCCGCTTTGTGTCGCCAATCCACTGGGTCTTGCGCAGTTTGCTGTCAGCTGAGCGCCCTCCTCCTCCACCTCCAAATCCACCTCCACCACCTCTCTTTGCTTCAATAACGCATGTGTCCATAATTGTATATAATTTGAATAACTGGCAGGAATGGACAGTTTGGCAGCGCGACAGACGACAGATGTAATGAGAGGGAGGGAGGTTAATATAAAGGATCGTTCACACCGTTGACTTGTTTGAGGAATGAACCTCTAGATATCATTCAAAAGGTGCATCCATTAGTCTAACAGGAATTTTCCGGTTAAGTGTTTACACAACAAAATAACGTCATTCACAGACCTTTTATGAAAATTAAATACTTTCATGGCGATGTGCGGAGAGCAGACTGAGGTTTTATTTGGCAGCTCGGGTTGACGGAGGTTTTTCTGTTTGGAGGCTTCTGGAATGACAACAACAACAACTTGTTCACCTGAGAACTTTTTCTGGTGCGCTCAGCTGTGCAGGTTCAGTGGCTCATGTAGGACATCTGAACCTTTGGCTCACCGGTCCGAATACAGGCCGAGGGAGAAATTCTGGTGAAATGTGTTTCACCCCCGATTAGGCATTAATTGAAGCACGAAGTCTCGCAATTTAAACTGTTCAAACCATTTTAAGATACCGAGACCAACGACAGTAGTTCCCGACTTTGTGATAAGAGCGCACAAATTGCAAAATTGTAGTTTCTCACCTTTTTCTATTGTCTACAGGGATGCAAGTCAAATCACAGCTCTGGTTTTTTTTTAGTAAAAAGTTCTTTAGTAAAGAAGTGGGTGAATGTTAAGAGGTCATTTTAAGCAGGTTTTTAGTATGTTGTGTCTAAACACTGAAAAAAAAAAAAAAAAAAGATACATTTAAAATCTCAACTCAAAAAAGTCCACACGGAGTATAAAAACTGGATTCTTTAGTTAGTTCACGTGCGCTTTGTCACAGAAAACGTGTCACAAGGAGTAGAACAACCTTCTTGGCATGTCGCTGTGAGCACACGTGTGGAGGGCCCTCATCAGTAGTTTATTTGAATCAAAGGCCTTGTTAGAGGGCAACGTCTTTGCTCTTCTTGTTATTTTAATCACATACTGTATTTTTCACTGACAGGCTAAGGGTCTCTAGTTTCTACAGCTTCTGCTTTGCACTGACAGTGAGCAGTTTCTTTGTATTTGGTGTGTCAATCCCTCAGTAACGAAATTCCACTAACCTTCTCCTGGGTCTCCGAGTCTGCATCTGAGTACTTCCTCCAGTCCGGTGTCAACGGGAGCTGCAAAACACAGATTCAAAAATTATTTAAAAAAAAGTTTCCATCTTGTTCTGAAGTTGAATTACAGAGCATGTATATTTTCTTTTTGTGTCGAATGGATTTGTATTTTGGTTTCTTGTCTACAAGCTGTAAAAAAATAAAAAAAACCCAGCATATTACAAAATTAAATGTGTCAGACTAATGTGTAATTCACAACGTGTACTGTATGTGGTATTGAATGGAGAGAACCGCTGTCCATGGTGCTGATTCTGGAACAGTCTGTCCAAAATCCTTCGTCCAATAACAGACACTATTTTGCAGGTTTTACTGCTCCAGAAAATGGACATTAACAAAAACTTTACAAAAAAGAGATTTAATTCATTAATGAATAGTAAAAGTTGGATTTATTAATTTTCACTACCTTTTTAATATAAATAATTTTTAAATCAATATACTGTTAGTCATTTTCTAAGAAGAAATTGCAGCTCTAAATGTCTTTATTTTTCCCACATGATATTAAACTGAATGTCTGTGGGATTCTTCGGGCTGCTGTTCGAATAAAACAAACATCTCTTCGGGCTCCAATTTTTAAAATATTTCGGACATTTTAAAGACAACACAAAGAATCCGAAGGTAAAACGTGAAGATATCAACTAATAGGGCATTCATAACGATTTACATGACACCTGTGTTCCGCCGTACTGCTCCCGCATCGCTGTGGAGATGTTTGCATTTTTTACCACATCATTATCAGTATCCTGCTGCGCGCTGTGTTTTCATTTACACAAGGTTTACTGCTCCTGGTGGTGTTTTGCATTGCTGAGGGGCGTTCCGAGGGACCTCCTGCCTCGTCAGGGCTGCGGGTGCACACGTTATGACCCACTTCAGACGCTGCTAATCTGGTCTCTGAAAAAACCTCGAGTCAAGATCTTAACGCCGTGCTCCGTGTTTGAAAATGATCAAAGCTTCAATTTTTTTTTAATCTTTATATAACTCGTACACTTCTAGTCTGATGCCCATGAAAGGGTTACGCATGTTATTGATTGGCCCACGAGGTTCCCGCATCATTCTCAGGGGACGGCCGGCGTTGTGTTGTTGCAGTGAGCTGTTCAACAACCTTATAATATGTTTCTCTGCCTTTTTAAATCTTTTTATACAGCCTGAACTGTGACTGTTACAACCTCCTAAACCAGGAATGCAAAACAATATGAAAATGCTCTCATATTGTAGACAGATTACTCATGTGATACTTGACATATGTTTTTTTTACATCTGAGGGTTGTCGTGCTGCTCTGTAGATGCATTTACATTTAAATTTACATTTGAGCTGAAGCTCAGATCCACTGCAAACTACAATAAGAACATCTGGTGGAATAATTTTAAGTCTCAGATCACCGGTATTACAAGCACGCAAGAGCAAAGAGTACAAAAGGTCAGAGAAACAGCGTTTCTGTCCCATTAAAAATATTCGCAATCATTATGACTTTGCCTTTATTAAAATGGAGCAGAGACAGACAGGAAATGTGGCAAAACAGAGGAAGTGGATGACACGCAGTAAAGGTCCAGCCGGCTGGGAATCAAACCCGTGACTCACTGCTGGTGGTATTTGCGGCCGTGTGTTATGCTCCTTAATCACTCAGCTATCCGGTCTCCCAATGCAAAAAGCCTTTTAAGACTTCTATAAATGAATATGACGTTAAAAGATCTGTTTTTTTCTGTTTGTTTTTTTTTTGCAGGATCCAGTCCGGCTCCTACCTCAGCACCGGCTGGTTCACGCTCATCCTCGCCATGGACATGTGCAAAGAGATCCACGTGTACGGCATGATAAATGACACCTACTGCAAGTAAGACACCAACTGTCACCCTCCCCCTCCCCACACACCTTCTGCATACTGGGATGAAAAAAAAATGCAACTGCTCCTACAAAACTTTCGAAAACCAGATTTCACATTCACAGCAACACCGTCCAATCACAGCCTCCCGTATCCGTGGACTGCCCTGTTACATTTCCAATGCCTCGCTTTGGATTTAATGGCTGAATTTCTATGCTGAAATCCATATTGGGTTCTCTGTGCCGTGAATACCATTATGTTTTCCTGCCTAGAATATCCAGAAGGCTGCAGAGTCTCTGTCGCTGCGGGTGGCTGAGCTGCAGCTCCTCCTCTGCTTCAAGTTTTTGTATTTGTATGTCGGCCAGTTGTCTCGTCTCTCCGACGCCTGCGAGAGTGATCGCTGTCTGGCTGCGAAGCCAGAGGAGGGATGACAAACAGGATGCAGTTGCCCCCGGGCACGGCTGCTCTGTCTCAACTCATCTCAGCCTTGATGAACTTGTCTTTTCCTGCAGCTCTACCTGAGCTCCCTCTACACCCCTCCCTCCCCCCAAAATCAATCAAACACTCTTACCTAATGCACAGTGACAATCCTGCCTTTCATCCTCTCCGTGTTCCCTGTGCACAACGGGAACTAAAATAAAAACAGCCCCAGACACACAGCAGAGAGCAGTGATAATTCAACCGGCACGGAGGATTTTATGATTCAGCGAGGCAGTTAAGGGGCGGTTTTTCTCTCCCTCCCTGTCTCTCATTTATTTCCCTCCATCCTGTGTGAGACAGGAGGATATTGTGTTTCACTGAGTTTCTGAATTGACAATTTAGTGTCAGGCAAAGTGCTCCTGGCAGCTGGATGATCCTGTGCAACCAGAAGAAGGGAAGTTTTGTGCAGCGATATTCTGGGCCTTAGTCAGAATTGACCTGAGCGGTTGTGCGATAATGGAGCTTCAACAGGTGCCGCAGAAAAGGTGAAACTGAATTTATTTGTTATTGCTGGTGCGCAGCACTGTGACACAGAGGAGAGGCAGTGATTGGGCTGTGTATTACTGTACGCTGGCAGACAGCCACAGTCGCTTTCTTGCTGTGGACCCACTGGCTGCTCTGATGGCTGTTTCTCTTCTGTCTGTCCTCATTCTACCAATGCAATTGTGGCACAAGTCATCCTCTCATAAAGCTGTCACTCTCCATTAGAAACCAGCAGCAGAGTGAACAATGAGCCTAATCCACTGCTCCGTGCTCTCTTCTGCCTTCATTGATTGCTCGTTCTTTTTAATGCAAACTGTAAACACGGTGACTCATCATGAAATTCAGGTCAGAGTGGTTTAATTTTTTTTTCACTGTACATCACTGAGTTAGCTGCATCTTTTCAGATTTACTTTGGCTCAGAATAGGAATGAATATTGTCATGATGTTTTTACAAATAAATGGAGTTCAGCTAAAAGAGTATTCACTGAATAAATTTTGCTGCCAACAGCAGCTCCTTTTACAAATAAAGGAAACCGGCTGAGTGGAGAACTTTGCTCGGGGCAGAATCAGTTCGAATTACTGAACGCTGTCCTGAAGGAGCTCCAGTTTAGGAGTTTAATAATTTAGTTTGTTTATTACTTCGAATAATAGTTTTTTTTTAAAGCCAATCAAAACCACAGGCAGAATTTATCCTAAACTGTCTGGAAGAGAAGCTATTTTAGACTGCATTGGTTTAATGAAATCTAAATAATATATTATCACAGTAAAGTACTTTTATGTGTATGTATATTAACAAACATAAGTGACTTTTTTGTCACAACATAAATATATACATATATTTAAAAGCCTCTAAAAGCCTTAACTTTTCTGGGAAGCTTTTCCACAAATGTTTTAAAGCTGACCGCAGGGATTTGTTCCCATTTAGACATAACAGCACTAGTAAGTTGTTGGGTGATGAATCCTGGCTTAAAGCTGCAGCTCCAACTCATCCCAAAGGTGCTGGACAAGAAAACGATTTCTTTATGGACCTCACTTTGGGAATTGTCATGTTAAAGCAGGAGACGTCTGTCATCACTGTCTGCTGCGGCATTGAAAAAAAAGAAAAAGAAAAAGACCCCAGACCACAACAGGGGTGTCCAATTGGACACTGGACAGATAAACTGGCTTGGCACATATATTGGGTTGATTGCAGAGAGATAAAATGCTGACAGAAGAAGGAGGTCATTTAGAATCGGTGTTTTCATTGTTTGCTTACGATTTTGTCAACTGTGAAATCAGTCCATTACTTGGTTCTAATTTTTCAGTACAGTCAAGTCAAGTCAAGTCAATTTGATTAATATAGCGGCAAATCACAACAGTAAAAGTAAAGTCCTTACAACAGAACTTTACAACATCATACAGAGGAACCCAACATTTCAACAATTCCCCCCGTTAGCTCGGAGGGAAAAACTCTCCTTTAAATGGAGAAAAAACCTCCAACAGAGGGAAGGAAGAACTCTCTTTTAACAGGAAGAAACCCCCCGACAGAACCAGGCTCAGAGGTGGGCGGAGCCATCTCCCTCGACCGGTTGGAATGAAGGGAGAGCAGAGAATATACTACTGCCTACATTACCCACAATTTAAACACCGACGGATGAGTTGGAAATTTGTACGTTATGATGGTAGCGGATGATGAGGCCTCATGCAGAATAAACCTGGTTAAATAACCTCTTTCCTTTACCTTTCCTTCCAGGACGGAGGGTTTCAAAAAGGTTCCCTACCACTACTACGAGGCGGGCAGCCGGGACGAGTGCGCCGAGTACCTCCTTCACGAGAGCGCCCCCTACGGCGGACACCGCTTCATCACGGAGAAGTCCGTTTTCGCCAAGTGGGCCAAGACTCACGCCATCAAGTTCTTCAACCCGCCGTGGCAGCTGTCGTGACCCTGGCTCAACCAGCGTGGAAATATCAGCATCATCGTCACGATCATCAACATCCGGAGACCAAACGAGTCTCCGCGCTGACACTAACGAACACAAATTACACTCCATATCTTTTAAGAAAGGTTGTTTGTGAAGTCCCGGTTGGTCACGAGTGGAGCCCTCCAGAAATGGGGCCACTGAATCGGACACATTTACATTAAAGTTTGACCGACCCGGGCGGTGATGACATATCTCCTGCTCCTTGAATATTGAATCTCCTGAATTTTAGAGCGGAAAAATGTGCACAGCTCGCGGCTCTGCACTGACTATCGATCCCGTCGCTGCTCTGGGAGTGTAGCAGAGGATGGCTTGAACTTAAAAAAAAAAATTTTAAAAAATAAAAAAGGAGAAGGAACAAGCGTCCATCAACTTGCAGTGACCTCAGCGGCTCAGACGTCCGCAGGCCACACACATCACAGAAGGCCGGATTTACATTTTTTTTTTTCTTCTTTTCAGAACTGTCGCTGAAGAAGATCTCAGCGACTGCAGAGGCGAGTCACATTGGACGTCTGACGAACTCGTCTACTCTGTTTCCTCAACGTGTCTGTCTTCTGTCGGCCTGTAATTAATCTACAACGAGTATCGTTCAGGCCTTCATCTCTGATTTAGGCAATATTGGAGGCAGATGCTCTGTCACTTTCAATTTACTCAGCCCCCCTTCGTAAAGACTATTCAGCAAAACAAGGTCATTCGAAGAAAAGAAAAAAAAAAAAACTCAAGCGAGTAAAAAGCAAATTCGAAGGTAAACCGGAGGTGGAGACGGAAACCATCGCTGTGTGTTCGACTCGCACAACCTAAAGATGTCAGCTTCTTCTTTTATAATGCTGTGAAATTGAATTTTAAGAGACACACTGTGCTGTTGGCTTGATGTCCGGATGGGCCGCTAATATATTCTGCCGAGATAAGTTCCCAACGCTCTTCAACAGTGCGCACGTTGACAATGTGAGCATCACAGCACATAGAGCAGTGTGCAATTAGAAGCTCCGTCTTCACGGAAGGAGTTAAGTCGTTTGTGACCCCGCAGAGGGAGAGATTTATGTGTGCAGTGAAACCATTTGAAGTTAATTGTGTTCTATTATCATTTTGTGCCTGCAATATACTCTGCAGTTCATTGTATAGACACAGAGGAAGATGCGCTCGCTCGCTCTCCCTCTCTCTCGTGCTCTCATCCAGCTTTGTGCCTCTTTGTGTGAAGAATCACCGCGTGAACGCGTCCTCCCGTTTTGTCTCCCGGTTTGGACCGGCACGTTTGAATGCATCTGTTCCGGGACGGTGAAGAATAATCAGTGAAGTGCTGAGCTGCGTAGGTTGGCTGGTAGCTGCGGAGGGCTGAGGCACTCTGGCTGTGACCATGACTCCCTGACACCCCCCCCCCCCCCCCCCCCACACACACACACCCCCCCGCCCTCCCGTCCTCCCCCCTCGAGGCTGTGATTAGTGTCCTGGTCGGAGCCACGGCCCGGAGGGGAGGACTGGAAGGATTCAAAGACTTTTAATTCAGGCAACTTGACGCACAGGGTCCCTGACGACTGTAATATACTGCGGCTGAGCTTCACAGTCTCGCTGCTGCGGCGGGGTGCTGTTCACCAGCACACGGAGGCGCTTCTCTGGGAGCACTGATGAATGATTTGCAGGTCAGTTGACATGTAGAGTGAAGGGGGTTAAAACTGGGCTAAATAGACCTGAAAATGTATTTGATTTGACAAAAATATCTTCATAACCTAAGGTCCATTTTGGAGCTTTTTCCGGAGCTTTTCAATAAAATAAAAAAATAAATTACTTTTGCTGGGCTGTTTCAGGTTCAAAAGTTTCAGTTGACATATCAACACCGTTTCTTCTCTGACAACGTTGTCAGTGTGAACCAGCTGACGTATAGTCTGAATGTAGTTCTGGGCCGGAAAAAGTCGTGGGTTTTGACGGCCGAGGAACGACTGACACGGTGCTAAATGTCAAGGAAACCTCAGGGCAGCTACGACTTGTGTACAACATTTAGTCACGCGATAAGAGGCGTTTAGTTGACGGTCGAGTGGACATAAATTGACGATGAGGGACAGAAAGAGTATTGTGGTTAAAGCAGAAATAACTAATTGGACATATGAACTGATTCGTGATCTTAGAAATACTAGTTTGACCAGATGACCTGAACTCATTCAAACTTTTTTCCTCATCTCTCAGCTGTTGATAAAAACAGTAAGATGTATTTGAAGGCCTGGGAAAAATAAAGCTCCTACGTGTGCCTCAAGTTCAAGGAACCCCGTAGAGCTTTCTCGTAAACAAAGAAAAAGCTGCATTGTGCGTATTTCCTGAGGTTAAAAAAAAAACTTGTCGAATGCACTTCCTCAGTCATAAAACACTTGCAAAACTCCAGTTTGACGTAAACAAAACGGGCACCCGTTCACAGAAAAACCTGTTTCGGTGGAATATAAGCAGTCAAAGACTCCACGAAGTACCTTTTCAGATTCTGTTTTCAAACTCAGAATGATTGTTGCTACTTTGCAGACGTGCTCGAGGCGTTTCAGGCTCCTTTTCCACCTCCGAACAACTCGAAACTCACCAGTTGCAAAGCAGTAAAATATAAAGTCGACTTGTCCCGTCTTCTATTATCTTCCCAATTTAACTGCCATTAATTTGCCTTATTATCGAGCGTTATTCTTGAGCCTTATTCTTGGGCGACTAAAACCAGTAAAACAAAAACTTGTAATTTTTCAAGCAAATTTAGTTCAACATTTTTTGTCAATCTAGTATTTTCATGGTGACGACTGAACTCTCTTGGGTGCTTATGAGAAGTTCTGGAAGTACGACGGATTCAATCAGAGCAGCGACTGCGTTTTACACGTCTACAAATCAATCTGCTTGACAGCTAACTGTGTGCGACACGATTAAAGGCTCCGGAAAAAGCAAGCGTGTGGATTTTATTGTCAGTTTTAGCTCCCGATTTGGAAGAATCTTGACCTGCAAATGAACAAAATCGCCCCGGCAGACGCTCGTTTGGAAACGAGTTCGGCTGCTTTTGCATCAGACTCAGAAGAATCGGATCTCTTTTCGCGATCCGGACGAGGGCACGGCAAAAGCGACGCGTCCCGACACTAAAAACTCAAAGAGTCGTCTGTCCCGTTGTCACCTTGTCACTCGTTGTAAGTCGACGTAGCCGACAAGCGCGTCGGCAAAATGTAAAAGCGACCCGTTTTAAATTCCTCCCGGCGTCGCTCGGCGGATCGGAGTCAAGCGTAACACGGGCGGGGTCAGCGGCCCGATTTCCTCGGGGACGACGCGAGCAGCTGCGGCTCAAAAGTGTCCGCCGCACGGTGGATGGTGGCGCGCAAAAGAATTACAGATCGAAGATGAAATCTGGGCCGCAGGAAGAGTTCGGTAATTGTGCTTCTTGTCCGCTCCTGTGGGAAAAAGAGCCAAAGACGCTGAAGGCGGGGATTCCTGCTGTACGCCGTGCATGTTACATGATTGACGTACATCTTTTATACGTTTCCCCCGGCCCATGATTGTGCGGTCATCTGGCAGCTCTCCACCAGTCAGTTTTACCTCCGCGGTCGTGTGCGTCCGCCGTACGCGTGTCGAGCGTCTTCCCGCCGAGGCAAGAAACTGCGTTTTTGCCGCGAGACGCGTCGTCACGCCGTCAAAAGACTTTTCGGTGTGTTATCGTGAATCATTTGAGGATTCGCTTTTAACTGTTTACTCATGAGCCGATGAAGAGTGCTCTGCTCTTTTCTCTTCATCTTCCATCCTCTTCTTTTTTGTTTTTGTTTTGTGGCGTGTTTTTGATTTAATAACGGTTGCCTTCCTTTATTTCGTTGATGCAGTTGCTTGTGAGCGGCTTGTTGTTTGTGCTGCTTCAGGCTGGGCGCTTGCTTTATTTTCTGATCAACAAACACTCCATTGTTCTCGGCTAGGACACACTGGAAGAAAACCCAAGGATACATTATACAGTATATTATGGAGAATACGCCCTCTTATGAGATCCCATGAATCATCTGTGGCTCGCAGGAAGCGGACTGCAGTACCACTGTGAATAAAAGTGTGGGCAGAGTTAGAGCTAAATAATAGGATGCTTTTCGTTTTCAAGGACAATTTTTTTTTTGATAACAAAAATATATGACGAACTACAGTCTGTGAAAATTGATTCAGCTTTCATGTCTGTAAATATGAAGCTACGACCAGCAGCCGTTGAGTTTAGCTCAGATTAAAGACTGCAAATAGGATGAAATTGTTTCGGGGCAACACAACCCTGTCGAAAACTAAAATCCTACACAAGCAAGTGTACTAACATGTAAGAGGACTATATGTGAGTGTACTGAGGGAAGTACGTCATTTGGAACACAACCATAGATACCCAGCTCGTGTATTTTTGTCCTAAAAACACTCCCGAGAATATGCTGCAATATTGTGATCATGTTTTAGTGTAGCATTCTCTGAAAACATGCTAAAAATATTCTGTTGCTTATAACAGTCAGAACATTCATCTTTTAAATGTTTTGAGTAGCAAGGGTTTTTAAAAAAAAAAAAAAATTATGTTCCTCGAATTTTATTAAGCTGGAAAACTATTGCGTGTTTTAAAAACATGATACAGATGTTTGGAACAAAAACAAACAATAAATCCTTCCTGCTGAAAATGTTACCAAAATGTCACCTCACTTTCCGTCAGAAAGATAATAAGTGTATTTCCCAAAGTGTCAAACAATTTAAAGTCGAAAAATCTCCTTGAAAGGTATCAAGTATCCTTTTTTGTTTCCCACTCTGCTCACACTTCTTGTATTTACTGGCTTACTTACTAGCAGTAAATGTGTCCCCAGGTCTTCCTTAAACATACTTCTGACCCCTTTTTTTTTTTTAAACTCGGAATTTGGGTAGTTTCTAAATTTGGTTTTCATCCACAACCAGAACTTATCATTAAATGGCTTAACGTCGTGCTCCAGTGTAATTTGCTCGGAAATAGTTTCATCCATCCTCAACCTTGCAGCCCGAGTTTTTTCTTACCTTGCTGTATATATGCAAATGCCAAAAATTATTGAAGTTACAAAGAAAATTGAAGGTCACTTCCCTTAAAAAAAAAAGAGCAGGTTTTATATATATATATAAAAAAAAAAAAAAAAAACAGTCCAGATGAAAACGTCTGGGTCTCGAGGTTTTGCAGAACAAAGACGTGAATGTCATTTTTTTTCTCTCCGTTTAAAAAAAAGCTCTCAACATTTTGTCCTGCTGTGATCACAGTCAAAGTAATTACTGTCTAGTTTGGAAGTAAGAGTTCAGATTTTAAAGACCTCTTGATTGTCTGGCGCCACAGTGAAACTCTTTTCATCTCTTTTTATAGTATTGTGTTCACTCTCTCCTGACTGTAGTACTTGTTGCCATTTTCTCAAAGTGCTTTATTACGTTTGATCTCTTTCCTGTGCACATGTCTTACACTTATTTTGTGTTGTAACGCACTTTCCTTTGTTCATCTCCAAGTCAAGTGTCCTTGTGAAATATGTAACTTTTGGGTGTGTTTGAGAATGTAATATAACACTGAGGTTGTTATAAGAGAAAAGTTGTTTTTTTCTAACACAGCTAACACACTCGTTTTATCGGTGGTAAAATAACATCCAAATGCTGCATGGATCATTGCAGGTTATTGAAATGTACATTTTGTAAAAAAAAAAAAAAATAAGTAGTGATTATATGTATTATTCTGTCATTTGCTGTCTACATATTAGCTAGAATTAGGTATATTGTAAATGTTCTTATTTTGACTGACGTAAATTCTGTCCTATGTGTCTTTTATTCACTGTGGGAATTAAAGAGGCGTAAATCTCCTTTATATGATTAAAATTCTTTCAAAACAAAACCGTGTAAGCAGCATGATAATATACAAAAGCTGGTGGAAATGTGTTCATGTTAAATGGATGGAGCCCGAGCTCAACTGTCATCTCGAATCTGGCGTCTCATGAGATTTTTAAAACATCAGTAGAGGAGCAGAGATGTGCTGAGTCCAGAAAGTTCCTTTAGAGTTTAGTTTTTAGTTTTTTTATGTAACCTCTGCATAAATGAACATGAGCTTGAAATAATAATGCCCACATTTGTGTTTTTTTTTGCCACTGTAATGAATAAAATATCGAGACAGAAAATTAAAGGGGCACAGCGGCAGTTTAGTGTTGAACTTTTATAACTTTTGGGGAATCACAAGAGACCTATTTTTAAAGCTAGAACGGTGAAACTTGAAGCACCAGAAGCTGAAAATGCTACTCAAAAAAGTATCCAATTCACACCGCTCCCTTCCCCGTCTCCAAAAAAAAAACACACGCATGTACGTCCAATTTGCAAAAGTAGATACGGTTAACGAAGTAACAATTCTTAACCGGCATGGAAAGAAAATTAAACATTAATTTGTAGGAATCAGGAAATTGTCATACGCAAAAGCAAAGCACCGTCACAGAGACACGAGACCTTTAAGCAACTATTATAATAGGGGAGTCCTCCTTAAAACATAACAGACCTGTACTTGTGAAAATCTGTGTTGCCTCCTGAGCTTGAGCCCTGACGCTGGATGCTCTCAGCTTAAGCACGTACAGCGGGACAGTTTTAAAAAAAAAAAAATTTGAATAGTGCTTTTACCAGAGGCACTAATCTCTATAACGTGGCGCCCAGGAGTACGCCAAACCCAGCCTTTTGTGGTATTTATCAAAGTGGTCCGCAGCGCAGGGAACGTACGTTTAGATAATGCTGTTACGCCCCCTCTAGCTTTAGTGTAATTAATTGGGAGTTTGCTGTCTGCCGAGCTGACCGGTATCAACGGTGTCTCCAGCACCCGCAGCACCGATTCAGTCAAATCAGTGCACACGTGGCGATATACAGCGCCGGCGCTTTAGATACTTACCCATCATACAGGTGCAGGAGAGGGGGAGTCGGATTGGTCACAAATTCATCCTGCAGCCGGAGCCGACATGAGGAACGATGAGTGCTGCAGCGGATGGTTTGTCTCCCACAGAGCTCTGATCCGAACGTCATGGAGTCGGGCCCGGAATACGAGAAGAGACAGGAGACACTGATCTAAGTCTTAATCCACAGCAGAAGTGTAACAACCTGCCAGCCCTGAATAACTTTTGCGCCGCGGAGAACCGGTGCCGTTTTAAAGGATCTTCACTTTTCCTTCCAAGAACTATTTTTTTTTGTTTATACTCCTGCTCCATTGTTCACGGTCGTAGAACCTGCCAGTCATACTGCATATCATACAAATTAATAAAGCAAAGGTGGTGGGCCATCCATACTCTGAGCTGACCACATCCAATCAGCAGGCTCTTCGCTCTTCTTTATGAAAGCCTCAGACAGTACAATGACACACGGCTGATGTATTAACTAATAACTAAATAGCTGTGAGCGGCTCCGGAGCCCATTCATTTCTCAGAAGCGCTGGGTGGAGGCCGTACAGGGAGCTTGCTGGCTGAGCAACGGGAGTAATGGACATGATGTAATTTGCACAAGCTTAGAACAACAGAGGAACTAATGAGCCGTTGGGCAAACGGAGAAAATAACTTTTTCTGTCCGCCTCACCTTGAAAACAGAAACAATCCGGCGTTTTCACTTCAGCTACCCTTAACTCTGCGAGAGCGCAATTAAAGTCCAACCTGATTTTTATTTTCCCAGCCGCCTTTGTTGTTGTCCCGGCAGCTGGCGCGCATTAGTGTTTTCTGTTATATGCGCAGCTTAACTGCACAAGGTCAATGAGACAACTGGAATCTCTTCAATTTAGTGTTTGCAAATTTGTTATTGTAGAGTTTGACCTCTGGAACATATTTGCAGGAGGATGGGCTCTCCGGGGCCAGATGGTGCTGCAGTATGTAGCATTATGGTGGCTCAGGGACTTTTACAGTGGTGATTACAAAATGTGAGGCTGAGGGAAAGAAAAATAACAAAAAAGAAGGTAAATAAAGGAAAAGAGAAAAGTCAGAACTTTTGCTTTCGCAACACCTTCTTTCCAAATTTCTGTATGAAAAACCTTTCACCGTAATAAAAACTCAGACTTTTGTATTTTTTTTGTTTCAATAAAGACACCAGCAGAGCCGCCGTTTCATTCTCACTCACTCAGTCGAAGACATTTACAAGACCAGCCTTGAATATTAGGTTCATAGTTGGATTATTTACTCAAGGCTCTGAGCAGTTTTGCTCGCCAACAATTTTGTTTATTCGAGGTACGTTGAGAAAGTTGACATCTTAAACGCCTTCTAGTTTTGACTTAAACTATTTAATTCTTCACTTAGTTAGAAATCTCCTTTTGTCCATTGTAGTGTTAATTTTTAGCTCGCATGGTATAACGGCAAAGGGCAACAAGCTGGCACTACTGTTATCTATCCACTGAAGCTAAAGTCAATGTATAACAAGAAACTCTGACACTTATTCATTTCTAAATGTGTTAAAGTCATACGGTTTTCACAGCATGTGCTGAGATTGGTTATTCATAGCGTAGACTGCACACCGACCGTCAAAACAGTTTGACAATAGTTACAGCTATCTAATGTTTAACACTTAAGGGGCCGTGTTCCCCGTTAAATTGGGCATAAAGACTGTAATGAAGACTAATAATGACGGTACAGGCTACCAATGGTTATGCTGATAGTAATAAAAGTAATACTTTGTATTTTGGGAAATACACAGATGTTTTTGTCTCAAGCATAAGATAAAGAGATCATGACTGGATGTTAAAAATGAAACTATACGGCCGTGAAAGCCATGGGGAACAACTAGCTTAGGTTTTTCCATAATAAAGATTGCTTTAAACTCCTCTGAAGATCAGTCATTAATATGTTATATATATATAATTTATTCTACCCAATCATAACAAACAAAAAAATAATTATGAGGAGTAACATGCTTAAATTATTCATTGAGACACAGCATGTGAGGATTTCTCAGGGTCTTGTTCTCATCTAAATATATTTACAACACATGTCTAATACCAGAAATTATTACATTTCTGCTTAAGTTATATACTTGATAGCTATTTTTACTTTACTTTGGAGAAAGCCCGGGTAGCTGTTGCCCCCACTCTGAATGTAATCAAATCGCTGCAAAAAAATACCGTATCCCTTGTATTGTATTGATGGTCAGTTTAACTCCCAGCATGCAATCTGTCCTATCCAGCACTTTGTTTTCAACAACTTATCTGAAAGTGTTTTTTTCAGCCAAACAATTAGAATTGAAAAGCAATTATGTGTTTGAATTATTTGCTGTGGTTTTACAAGAAAAGTCAAATCTATAGTTTGCTGCCTCACCGAGCTGTTCTCTGCAAAGTTTTATCATTAAGATCATTTTTTAGCCCGCAGCCAGCAATATCTGTACAAATCTTAATTTGCAAGTCTGAAAGTTGTTTGCAATAAATGACTGAACCTAATTATCCCCGTTTCTGAGACGTCATTCATTTCCGTCTGCTGTAGATGAAAACTCCCCTCATGACTTCCTCGTTTCGTCCTGATCCGGTACACTAATGACCGTTTTGTAGTTTCTTGACAGATGTAGCCAATTAGTCAGGTGTGTGTTGGAAACATCGAGTCAAAACACATCATAACATATCACCTTTCTCTGAGCGCTCATATCCAGCTGGGCAAGGCTCACAGCTGGTGTTTGTTTGTTTGTTTGTTTGTTTGTTTGTTTGCTTGTTTACGCCTTCTAATGTTTGCGTTCCCTTCTCCACTCACTTGCATGTTTCATGAGGCCTGTGGACGAAATGGGCGTCGTGCTTTTTTGGACTCTGTCCTGTCCGCTTGGCATCGCACTCGTGATTTTACAGCCAGAGTCTGTTAATTGGTGTTTTTCCACTGGTTTCAACACGGCCAACAAGTCCAGACACCGTGTCCAGCTTGTAGCAGAAACAAATAAGAGGGGCCGTGTGGGAGTGAGCAGCCAATCCTATTTGTCTTCGCTGTCGGCTAACGTTTAAAATCATCCATAACTTTGTAAAGGGCTTGAAAGATGGAGGAGTGTATTGTGTTTTAATTAATTCCGTGCAGGATTCTTAAAGGCTTTTTAACAATACATCCTTGGAGCTGCTCTGGTGCCTCATTAATGACTTGTGTGGAGCAGACATCACTTTGATCGCCACATTTTTCTTCTTTTTTTTTTTTTTTACGCCCACCTCCCCAAAGAAATATGAGCGCTACACTAATTACCTCGTGTTTTTATTGATCACTCTCACCTCCTCCAGTAGTCGCTCATGCTCCCGTCGGAGCACATCGAGGACTGTCAGGAAACGGGAGCGTTCGATGGATAAAGTGTACGGACCGGCACTAAATGTCAACAATTTTCAGATTATCTGAAGCAACAGAAAACATTTGACTGTGACTAATTGCAGTTTGGGAAAATAAATCTCTGTATTGCCATGCCTGGTTACAGTGTATTGCTTTGTACGCTGGATATTTTTTGTACAATAATTCGAACACTTAATCGCGAAAATAAGTGTTTTGCATGCATCAGATAATGCCGCTGTTTACAACTATCTCCTCGCATCTTTTCATCAGCCGTGATGCAATCAAAGTTTATAACATCCCACATTTCCTGTGGGCCTTCGAGGTAATTGATTTGTTCTAAAAGGTCTTATCTCTGCAAAGCCTCTCTCCGCCATCATCTCGATCAATCACATCGCTCTGATGCCGATTTATATTCCCCCACATACATTAGCCACAGCTTTTCTTTATTCATTTCCCCGCGCATTGTCAGTTTCATGCCGATGACGTCCCGGTGTGTGCGCGTGACAGCAGACGGGCGTGATTGACTGCTCTGTCAAATGCGCTGCTGGGAGGCGTCAGCTGCTTTCAAGGTGCATGAGCATCAAGGGGAGCCTCTCAGAGACTGGGAACGTTTCCTGGAAGTAAACGCTTCTCCTCCTCTTCCTCCTCCCCTTCCTCCACCTCTTCCTCCTCCTCCTCCTCCTCCACATTCATTCTCTTACATGCAGTCTCCCCGGGGAGCCTCCCGGTATACCCACAGTCTTCTGCTGCTGCCAGCGACTGAGCAGCTCCACTAAACCCAGTAGGTGGTAACCAATAACTAAAGTACATAAAGTCGTAATACAACTTGGAGGAACAATTGATCTCACTCTACTTCAGAAGGAAATAATGTGTTTTTTTTTTTTTTTACTACTCAGGCAACTAGTTACTTTGCAGTTTAAACTTTCATCCAAAACATATTATGAACTCTTAAAGACTTAACTAGCGCACATGAAGGAGATAAAAACATCTCCACCTCCAACATTGAAATTCTGCCAACACCTTTATCCAACAGGAATAATTATACAGATATTATAATAAACCTGTGAAAGGGGCCATTATCCATTTAAAGCTGCATTAATTGATATTTTTGCACAAACTGAAAGCACCTGCATGTTCACACATTCAGAGCAGCATTAACATTTGTTTGAAAACTACAATTTTCACTCTCCTTTTGTTTTGGTTTCCAATACCCTCTGAAAAAAGCATCTCTCCAGCTATTCACTAAGTGAGTCTGGTGCTGCTGCTGCTGCTGGAAACAGGGATGGTGAGAGCAAATAATAAAAATGAAAAATGAACTGAAAGTTTCTGTAAAGCGAAGGAGTCGGATGATAATTCAGCGTGAGTTCATCACTACAAGCAATCCATTCTCAGCACTTATGTCTAATACAGCTTTCAAATGTATGTAATGCAATGTAAATTGTATATTATACAGTTGCAAAGACTGGGCTTGATTTGCATTTTCTTCA
Source organism: Embiotoca jacksoni (assembly GCF_022577435.1). Lineage (NCBI taxonomy): Eukaryota > Metazoa > Chordata > Actinopteri > Embiotocidae > Embiotoca > Embiotoca jacksoni. The sequence goes on along the minus strand of NW_027185363.1, from coordinate 11,368,411 downwards.
CACTCTGTGGGCTTTGGTGAGAGGCAGGACAACTGAACATATTTACAATTACAATTTACAATGACTTCTTTTCCTTTATGTTTTGTCATATTATTCTAGGACAACATATATGTGAACAATACAAAACAAAGTCAGATAAAAGGTACAAATCAAAGACTAAAGCGAAGATCATTAGACATATGTGTCAGGACTAGAGAGACAAAAGATGTTGCATAAAGACTGTCCTGTGTGGTTAAGTATGTGTTGAATATGACTAATGCAGGGAAGGTATATTGTATGAATGGGGGAGCAGTTGGCAGAACAAAATACATAAGTCATTGTGATTCAGACAACTGGGAATTTGGAGAATTGCCATTTGGGAATGTCAGCCACAACCACTACTTTGTTTATTGACCTGCAATGCAGCATTTACCCAAACAGAGGACTAACTAATCAGAATAAATTGAAACACCTGTGCAGGTGTGTCAAGTTGCTGCTTCTTAGTGTCTTCAGAGCTTCCTGAACGTCTCAAAAGGCACCTTTTTCATTTTAAATTCAAGACCTGCGTCATTTAAACAACAATACACACATCTACAAAACTCCAGCGTACACAGATGATGTCACCACAGGTCCTCATGTCACTTGCGTGAGAACAGAAAGGACACGAGGCAGCCACTTGGCACACCTGCTGGTGATGAATTGATTGACACTCAGTGTTGGCGACAGTTTAAAAAAAAACTCAACCCTGCAGCTGGAAGACTGAAAACAGCGTTCAGCCGACAAGTCTGTGCATTAAACGTCTGTTTGCTGGATGCAGAATCTAAAAAAAAAAAAAAGCATAAATATTAAAAAGCATCTTCATAAAATTTGGCGGAGAGTATTTTTACATTGTTACGTTGCTACTTTTATTTGAATAAGGGATCTAAACACTTCTTCAATCACAGTATAAACCAGTCATTATAGTGCATTCCTCGGACTGTAATTTTACAGCCAGTCTTGGTGGATCCGAAATCACCAAAACAAATTTAAAAATGCCTTCCTAACAGAGATTCTATTTCGTGTTAACTTCAGAGAGAGGCATGCAGGCCAGCTGCTGCCCCCATGCTAAACTTTGCTAATTGCGAGCACCATACTGAGCGCACCAGAGTGCTATTGATCTTTGTGTCTGATTCTCAGCTTTTAAGTGTATTCGCCCGAAATGTCAAACTATCCCTTTAAAGTTCTGTGGTGCGTAAAAAGAGAACTAACCCTGCAAACAACAGTCACATGCCTTCCACTGTTGTGGAGGTTGTTTAAATGATCAGTGTTTAAAAGTTCAACTCCCGCCATGCAACTTCTCTCATTCAGCAATGTTTTCAACTTTTCATCTGAAAATGTTTTTCAGTCAAACTTCAGAGTAAAAAACACCCACGTTACTGTCAGCGGCCTCACTCAGCTCTTCTGTGTAAAGTTTTATCGTTCACATAATTTCCCAGCCTGCAGGCGAGCATGGCTCTCGATTTGCATCACATGACTTTTGTAACTTGAATCTGAAAGTTGATTTCTAATAAATCATGCAAATGTTCACATTTTAAAAAGCGGCTTTTTAAACGTTAGACTACAGCCAGTCACGGTCTACATGAAGTCACAGAGGAGAGCTGCCTCCAATCATCTGAGGGATGATTTTACAGGCAGTGAGAGGAGATGTTCACAGTGCATTTGCAGCCGTGGCAGACAGCTGAAGACATGAAAGATTTTCACTGACTGTGCTCGCCAACTTGGTGAAATTTTCGAATCCACTGACGGTTTGATGAATCCCTGCTCTGCTGAAATGTGATACCAACTACAGCAGCTTTTTAGCCCTGAAGCAAAGTAAAATTGCAGCGTAGCCACACATTTCTGTTGTTCTCCTCCTAACCAAACACTATACGAGCGCGGTTATCATCGCTGCCTCAGAAACACACCGCATGTTGAGAGGTTGCCTGTCTGTCCAATCCCGCGAGGCAGCACTGATCTCGCTGGGGATTCTCGCACTACAGAGACAGAGGAGCTTTCAAAAGCATCCCTGAAAATTAGATCTGTCCAAACCAATCACATATCGCGTGACAACACCCCCCCCCCCACCCCCACCCCACATCCGCGCGCGCACACACACGCACACACACACACACACACACACACACACACACACACACACACAAAAGAAAAAGTGCAGAGCGATGAAAGGATTCGAGGCTGTTCAACAGCGGGGCTGTCTATCTGTCTCGCCTCTCTGTGCAGCCATGTGAACATTCATGACAAGCTGCTTCAGCTGCAGTGCGATCCTGCACAAAATATGATAACTCGTTTGTAAAAGTGGCATCTGTGCTTTCGTAATGATTGACGGGCAACTGTTTTCCTTTCGTTAGGGCAGGAAAGAAGTTAAAGTTAAAGTGGGGATTCACCCAAATTAAAAAAAAAATAGATTCTCCCATTCAGCTCTAATGTTTGCAGATGGTTTTGTTTTTTAGATTCACATTCACAGATCATGTTCGACCGCAGCGTCACTGGGACTACAGTATTTTCACTATGAAAACTGTCGACTGTTTTTCTTTGGTTTATTAAGAGTAATAGGGACTGAGGAAATGGAGCTTTTGAATTTTGTAAATTGAATTGTTCAATGAAGAAATTCTCCATTATTGTGCACCAAGAAATATTAACTTCATCAAAGAGGCTATGTTTTCGCCATAGGTTAGTTTGTTTCTTGTGTTATCAGCAGGATTACAGAAGAAATACCTGCCTGATTTCCATGAAACTTGGTGGAAAGATGAAGCACAGGCCAAAAAAAGAACCCATAAAATTTTGGAGCTGATCCGAGTCACGCAGCAGATTTATTCATTATTTGTCACTCTTATTAGCATTGTGAGATGAGTGCATACAAATGCCATACATCTTAAAATCCAGTGGATGACAGTAAAGTTCAATCGTGACAAAACATAGGCCATTCTAGAAATACGATGGCGCGATGTTAGGTTCAGAACTATAACATAGCGCTGATAGAATAAGAATCAAACCCACAGTCAGACAAAAACAAGGCTTGGACCCAAATCTGAGTTTTACTTGCAGCAAGGGAAGTCCGTGCAGGGTCTTAGAGTTGTAAGCTCTTCACCTGGCATCAGCCAACTCCGAATCAGACTTCCCTCTTTGCTCCTTTTATTGTATGTATGGGGTTACAAAACATCACGTGATTACATTACTATAGATAAGGTCACAATGTTGTGTACCGTGAGTGCATAGGGGTTCAATGCTCTTTGCACCCTATATGAGTATGTTTGCTTTTAATCAATGTGTGTGCTAAACTAGATAAGCCAGTTCCTTTGTTGCAAGAGAGGAACTCGTGGTTTGTGTATGTAGTAGTGACCTTTCAACTACAGTTATCTACGTAGACTAACGGAAACTTTTCACACATAACAGTAACTTAATTTACACACTGACAATGAGTTACTATTTTTCCTAACACGCGATAACACAATCCACATTCACAGATACCAGAAATCCACAAAAGTACAAATGTACTTGCTCAAATTTTATACAGTAAACAGTCATTATGGAGCACTGAGTCTTTGGTTTCATGAGAACCAGCAGCTGATATGAGAAGCTACAGCCAGGCCCAAGTGCATTTTAACACCGTTCTAATAGGTCTGGAAAAATACCCGGATACATACAGAGGTTGCGGTTGCAGATTTGCATATCGTAGAAGAGTGTCCTTGGTAAAAGTCTGTGCTCTCTGAACGTCCTTCCAGTTTAAAGAAGAAATGTTCTTTTGTCTCCCCTTTTTGGAACCATTAAATAAAACGTATGCGACAGAGGCTGAATAAATCACTGCCAAAATCTCCCCAGCTGTGGTTGTTAGGAGGAAGGCATCTCTTGAATTGGCAGCCGCTATTGGCACTTAAAAGATTGTTCTCCATTGTTGATAGAGTCAAACAAAGCCAGATTTTTCTGGAAGGGTAAAATTAAATGGTAAATGAGCTGCACTTATATAGCGGTTTACAAAGCACTTGACAATTGCTGCCTTTTATTATCTCTGTAGTTTTGTGCTTCTATTGCAAGTATCTCTGGCTCAGGAGCTACAGGTTTCTGAATTTCAGTTATTTATCCGGCCAACATACCCACCGTTTATTGTTTGTTGTCTCTCTCTGCTCCTTTCTCACCCGAACCTGTCGGGGCAGCCGCTCGCCCACCCGTGATCCTGGTTCTGTCGGAGGTTTTCTTCCTGTTAAAAGGGAGTTTTTCCTTTTAGCTGAATTCACCAGTTCACACTCGCACACCAATGCCAACTGAGCAGAGCGAAGCAACTTGCGGTTCAGTATCTTGCCCAAAGATACTTCAGCACAAGAACAGGACTGAACTGCCAGCCCTGTGGTTAGTGTACAACTTACTAAGCCACCTGATCCAAAGCTGCTACAAAACATTATTGTATTTCCTTTCCAAAAATAATGCAACAATTTAAAAAAAAAAATTTGCTTTCCAAAATTTGTGCGAAACACTTTTGAAAATGTATCAGTTTTATGATGTGTCGACATTATGGGTAAAATTTGGTTAGATTAGGCAAAGATCAAGATTTTGGTCAGAGGCAACGCATTATTAAGGGTGTATTGTTTTTATATGTATCAAATGATAATGTGTAAACAATGAGACATTGTGAAACAGTTTCTTGTAGTGAATTAGCTGAATCCGCCACTCCCCTCTGCTTTACAAAGCTTTATAAAGAGTTTCCATCTCATTGTTCAGCTGTCAGACCCACGACTTTAGTATTCTGGTTCGCTCTCACTGCTCTCATGATGTTGTTTTCAGCCAAAGCATGCAGCTAAATTCTGCCCCCCAAAAAAGAAAAGTTCAAAAAAAAAATCTCCCGACACTACCTGCTCAGCAGCAGACAGCAGACAGACACAATTAGCATCTAGCTGGTGAACCCAGTTCAGCATTCAGCAAATCGGAGTCGGTGGAGACCAAAACTGAGCTACAACACAGTGAATATCGAACTTATAATTATCAGCTGGCCAGAAACAAGAGTTTAACCCTTTAAACCCTAGAGGCCCCCAATTGGGGGGCCAGGGACTAAACTATTATTAAAATATGGACATATATACTGATATTTACACATCTGAACAAATCTCACAAGTGTTCACTTTATTATTAAAAATATTTGTTTAAATTTTTTTTTTATTGTGGTTGCAGAGATATACTCTTTTTGCAATTTTCGAGCAGAAGCCTAAAAAAATAGGTGTGCTTCTAAAGGGCTAAATAGTACTGCTGAACACGTTCACCGTATCAACTAAAAAAAATAATCCGTTATTACACATTTAAGGTCGTTGTTGCAGTCAAGGCTGTTGTTTTTCCTCGGAGGACAGTCTTTGATTTCTATTAAATTGGATCAAATTTTTTTGTATCTATTGAAAAGTGTAACGTAATAGAAATTAAGAAGTATATTGCTAATATTTTACTGTGAAAATGACCAGTTTGATTATATTTATGATGTACTGTATTTTGATATTTTTATCTTTGTTAGTTTGTCTTTATTTGTATAAGCTATAGCACTTCTAGGTGCCCACATTGCTCTGTTTGTTTTGGTATCCGCTCTTCATTTTTCTTTTTATTATACAATGTTGTCTTCCATTGTATAGTGGTCTTGATGTGTTGGAAAATTGAATAAAAAAACCCAAACATGACTTACAATGCAAACTCTATTCACTTCCAATGTACTGCAGTGGAGGCAGAAATCTGAGCAGCAGTTGCCCCAAATTCTGGACAAATAAAATGAAAAATATGTGCATGGCTAAGCAACACGGAATGCACTGCATGCGAGTTTCTCCGAATTTGAGTGAACAGACCCTTTTGTTGAGGAAAACATGGGCATACTCTCAGCCATACACGCAAATGGCTTTTCCCGCTAACTGAGAAGACACAGCTTGGTTTATTTGGCAAGCTTCATAAAAGGAGCACTGCACTGTGTGCTCAGGTAAAATGACAGGATTTCTGTGTCATGAATAAACAAACTGCACATTGCTCTCTTTTTATTTTTAGGGTTACCAAAGTGCAAAAGCTCCAAGCTTTGACATTTCAGAAATCCAGAGTGACACATTTCAGCACTATACTGTATGTTCCTGAAAGAGTAACTGCTGTTTTATAAAGCTGTGCTCCCTTTGACTTCTGTACTCTCAGGCAGCATTATAAATGATTTCAGACTCCCTGCTTTGCAGTCCTTCACTCCTGACCTGCGGTCGCTCCCTCATCACCCAGGAAACCTTCCCCAGCATCTGGCCCACTTGCTTTTCCCCCAGCGAGAGCGAGCGTGTCGGGGCAGACGAGTGTGCCTCCCCGTGGGCCCAGATGATGACACAGTGCGTTTACATTAGCCTGGCGAAGCAGCAACGGTGGCACGCTGCCAGCACTGAAGCACAGAACTTACAGTCGGAGCATCTGGTGGGTTCGTGCTAACGTCAGGAGCGGCCCGGTCTGCCTTCGGACCGACTCACCGGCGACACTCAGGGCAGGCACACAAACTGGCACACAGTCAGATCATAAAGTCAGATAAACAATCATATTCAGGAAGTTAATTAGCCATTACTCATTCAGCCAAACCATTTGTCAGCCGAAGAGGGAGACAGACTCCTGGCCTGCACCTCCGCCAGTTATTAGCAGGGAGTGGAAGTAGAGATGAGACACAACGGCTTTATTTGTGGGAGACCAGGTTGTTCTGTTCATTTGGATGCAGAAAAAGCCTCCGAAAGTAAAAATTATCTTTGACACAAACTGGAGTCTGCCTCCAGATGACCAGCCATAAAGGGAGCCATTTTCTTCAGATTTCAGCACCACTTTCAATAAAGATTCAAATGGAGTGGGCTGAAAACGGAGCGCCACTTTGCGATAGGCACTTAGGGTACGGCAAACGTGAATTACCATTAGCTGGAAAGGTGGACGGACATATTAATAGCAGCGAGCGCAGCAAAATATTTTAGAAAGGTTGCATTACACCTAGATTTGGTGTAACGGAGAGGCGGAAAAAACTGCAGTTTTTTAGCTGAACAGGGTTAAAAAAAAATAAATAAACGTTGTGCGCTACAGCTGAAATAAGCAATAAAAGCAGCAGCAAGGGGCATTTATTACACTTCACAATGCTGCCTAAGCAACAAAATGCAGGAAAAAAAACAATTTCAGGGCAGAACAGAAAAAAGAAAAACATTGTTGATGATCTTTCGTAATGGTTCCCAACCTTTCTATCTTTCTGTTAAACCTCATCACATTTTTTGAGCGAGCCTTTGTGTCAATACTCGTTTTGATCAGTTGGAAAATGAGTGTTTTTATTTATGTACATAATAAAGTGCACTAGCATGGATCGTTGCAACTACAATGATCCATGCAGTAATTGCCTCAGCTAGTTTGAAATGCCCAAACCCAAAATAGGCCACTACACGGATACACAACTGAGCAGGAAGTTGCCTAATTAATCCCATAAACAGAGATGATGCAGTTTTCCCAAAGGTCACCTTACACTTCTCCACAGAAATATCCCAATTTACTGAGCCAGAAACAGCAAGATGTTGCACCGTCTATAGATACGCAGGTATAGGATAAGTCTATATTAGAAGATTTAATAAGGTGATATGAACTTGACATATTTAGTCTGTTCTCACAAAGAAATATTGAAACAGTAGCAGCTTCTTAATCATATCAGTCATCAATCCAATTTCTGGATTACTAAAGAAGTTTCACAACATAAAACACTTCAGTCTTTACTGTTTGCAATTTCCATCTGCAACCTTCCTCTCTATTTCTTCCGTTTCTCAAATTTCAGATGAAAAACTAACCTGACAGTGAAATGTTTTCCTTCTGAAATCTGTTCGATACATTGTTAGACTTCTAAATTTAAATTCCACTCCTGATGGAGCCAACATGAGCTGTAAACACTGTGACAGGTGGTTGAAAAGGAAATAGCTCAAACATGTGTGTACAAAACAGTATCATCTGCATACATATGAAACCCGCTCTGTGACATTAGTCTGGTAAATAATATATATATAAAAAGTGTGAAGAAAGATAATTTTCGGAAGCCTGAAGAGGTGAAGTATCAAATATTTTTTTTAGGAGAAAAAGCAAAAGCGTTCCGTATTTGCAGCTATTTTCTTATCAGAAACACGTTTTTCAGTTGTTTTTAGCTGGTTGGGTGTTAAGTTGGGACTATGACTGCAAACCAAATTTCCCTTTGGGGATTTTAAAGCTCAAGAAGATTTGAAACACACCGTATCTTCCATCTCTGTGGGCTTTGAGGTTGGTTGGTTGAAAAAAAAAAGAAAAGTGGTGGGGTAAAACCAGCGAGCTGCTTTCACATTCAGTGAAGTCAGACTCTGAGCGCCTGTCTCGCCTCCAGCTGAGGCACACAACAAAGTCAGGCCTCCACAAAGCACCAGGTCTCCCTTTTTACCCGTGGCCCAGTCACCCCTGAAACTAGATTCCTCTTCCATCATGCCTGAGGGAGCAATTTAATTAAAGGCCAGCTCATAGTAAAGGACACCCATCACCTTATTCTTGATGTGTCCACAGTCAACAAACATGGAAAACATATAGATCCCCCGGTGGACAATGTCCTGGCTCTGCTACACTAACTGTAAATACACATCAAGCCAACAGATTGCAGCGTAATGACGGTAATTTACTGGGTTAAAGGGGGACAATTAAATGTAGTTTGGGTTTTAATTCCATGAGAATGGTGCCGATGATTGACGATATTGAATTGAATCCGGTCTTGGAAATCGGATCTGTTTTCTAATTTACCTACCGTCCAACATGAATGGGCTTAATTTTTTTGTCCCATCTGGTAATCCAATTCACTTATTTCCCTCATAACGGCCTGTCAGCTGTTATCATCATGTTAACAATGTGTTTATCACACTAAGAGCTAACACGCTATTTCCGCAAAGATGAAAACAGTCAACTTCACAGTTGAGTTTCACCTCCCACAACCCACGTAGAAGGACCAAAGCCAAGTTGATGCACATTTTAGTTCCTTATAAAGAGACTGGTTTTACATATCAAAGTCTGCAATGTGTGAAAGAAAGTTGTGTAATTCATACAACTGGAGGCAACGTTGTTTGTTTGTAGCCCAAAACTCAGTTCGCTGCAACATTAGCCGTTACTAAAATTACACCTTTGAAGACTGAACTGCCGCCAGCAAGTCCAAATTGCATTGTGGGTAATGTAGGTAGGAAGAAACATGCAAGGAATAAAATGTGTGGAATAAATGAGACAGTGCCTCTGGTTCTGATGTGAAAAGGTCCTGAAGTGATTAGTCGGTGAATTAGACTGATTAGTGGACGAAAGACAAAAATCTATCATAAACAATCCATGCAGTGATTAAATCACATAAAAATGACAAACATTTGCCAACAAGAAAGTTGAAGAATCTGAAGCTGAAAGTTGCTCAGTTATGAAAAGAATGTGGTAAAGATATATGTGACACAAATGATGTCAACTCAAAGATTCACTCAACAGTGTCTTCTATGACAAAGATTACGCTTCTGATGTAATTAAGCTCTGATTATTTAACTTTTCACTTCCCAAATGTGACAAAGAAAAGTAAATGTAATTTGTAGGAAGAGTCAAAGAGCGAACATTAACCGGTTCTCCTCCGATCCATGCCACATAAAACTGAGATTTAACATACAGAAAAATACTGGTTTTATACAGCCTTGGTATGACGAGGGAAAAAACACTCAAACACACTGAAGCTGCAGAACCTGGTGATAATTGTCAGTCATTCATAACAAGAGAGCATGTGAATCATTGTTAATATAAAATATTGATACTGACTTCTATAACTATAAATAAATGCAGACTTCATGTTCACTGTGGTGGATTGAGGCAGCATCTGATAACTGATTTTAATAGCATGAATAGAAACTAAAAGTATTGTATAAATGGAAATCAGTGGCTGCAGGAAGGTTGGAAAATATTTTAAGTAATCCAAAAGCCAATATGAAAGTTTTCAAAATGTTTAGGAGTAAAATGGATTGAGTACCTTTAGCTGAATGAATAGCAAATGATTTTTGAGAAATTAAAAAATAATGAAGTTTATGTTGATTCAGTTGTGTTAAATTATCTAGCCCACCTTTAATAATAAAATAGGGTGAACATAAAAATGTAAACACCTACCAACAACACAACACAGTACAACCGTACCACAAACCACATCCTGCCAAGTGGAATCTAATTCATACCTTTCATAAAGGTAGGAATTCTTCAGCAGGCAGGAATTCAAATCTTGCAATCGCAATAACATCAACCAATCTCTGCAATTTTTCAAAATCACTGCAATATCTTAACAATAAAGGAAGAAGCTCTGCTGAAGGCATCACAGCACACAGAAAGCCAAAACAAACAGAAGCCGCTTAAGCAAAAAAAAACATAACTCTCCGTTTGCAGTCAGCCAGGCTCTTCAACTTCTCCTCTCATTATCACAACAAACCACATCCTGTTGTTGATTAGGAAAAATCGGCTACAACAGAGGTAACAAGGTTTATGGGAAATATGATCGTATTATGAGAATTAGACAATTGTCGTACTTCCCAGCATAAGTTCATATACCCTTCCAGTTGTAGTAGATTACACTTTGTTTTTTTGTGCATAAAGCATGCATTGAATTATTACTCAGAGTGTGTGTTTGTAAAGCTAACTCATTTTTTTGACTCAGGGTTTAGTTTTTGTAGCTATGAGCCAAGTCAGAAAATATAGATATATAGATAAGAATTTAAATATTTCCAGACATTTGAGTCGTGAGGTTTGCCGATTAACACAGGAAGTGATTACATATTCCATGATATTTTTTTGCCATTAGTTTTTTTAAAAGAAAAATTACAATTGACATTGTTATTGATAGTAAATGTGCCAAAGCGTTCAAAGTGACTTCCTTTAAGTCCTCCGTGTGTGTTCAGTCCACTGGTCAAACATTCAGCTATTTTCCAAGAGGGGGTTGCCAGAAGAAAAGAAAAAAGAGAATTCCAACTTAGTGTGAACAGATAATTGAACTACCTTGTGAATGCATCTCCCATCTCTCATCCTCTTGTATGCTCTGTTGCTCATTCACCCCGAACGGGACAGCCAGTGAGCCTGCATTAAAACAGGCCTGCTCATCATTTGTCACTGGGCTCAGGGGTAATGAACGGGGTGAATTGGATGTACTCTCTAATTATGGAAAGGACAAAAAGCCAGTCAGATTCACGTGTCAAGGTCCCCCTCCTGCAGCACCGCAGGGAGCGACTCTCGCTCATAAATCAGGGGCGGGATACAGATCTGCGGCGGATCAGAGACAACATAAAAAGGGAGAAACATAGGCCCGTGTGAACCTCAGACAATCAACCATGTAACGCCCTATGACAGCCTATAAGGAGGTGACAGAGCCGGCCTACATGTTACAGCAGGCAAACACCTGCTGATCAGCATCCGCCGCCGTCCGCATCAGCGGCAGCCTAACCACCACCATCATCATCATCATCATCATCATCATCATCATCATCATCATCATCATCATCATCACCGAGCTGGCCCTGACAATCAGACTGTAAGCGCCATAACCTCAGTGTTACGAGGGCCATTGCAATCGATCAACATGCCCCTGCTGCTGCCGGTGTGCTAGATTGCTTGCATGGTGATTTCATTTTGAATTTGTATGACTGCTCTCGGCCTGCTGGTCATGGTAAGAGTATATGGAGCCGAGCTGCCCACACAGCAGCGGTCCGCGCGGCCCCCCCCCCCCCCCCCCATGAATACTCGCAGTGAAACTTGTTTCAAAACCGACTCGAACGAAAGTTCACGGAAATCTGAGCTATTTCGAGACTTTGTGCACATTTCCCTGAATGTTTTCCCGTGGGTCGTTTGAAAAGCAGAATTACAAGAGCAGACTTGTAATAACACATAGTTGGAGGTGGGGGGGGTGAGAAAAAAAGTCAAGCAGCTGCAACCATTGACTTCTCTGTCTCTGGCTTTACAACGGTTTCTGCAAACTCGCAATGGAGATTTAAAGCTTTTATGTTCCAACAGATTCATGTATAATGTAAAAATACCAGGCTGTATAGTTGTAACATTTCTAAGCTGACGCTAAAGCGGAAAAAAAAAAAAATCCTTTCATTTAAATCCTTTTTGAAGTAATAAATACCAGAAAAGAAACAACAACAACACATTAATCGTTAGGAGGCAGAAGGATTCACTAAATCTGTGTCTATGAAGCTGGATCATCCACAACTACCTCGTGTTCTTTTTATTCTGCCAATGTCGATTCCTTTCCAGCTTCCAATCTCATTCTTTTCCTCCCATCGTGGGACTTCAGATGAAAACCTACTCTGGGGCGCATAAAGCGCAGGTGTTGCCATGTAGGAGTCCGGTTTTCTACTAAGTGCTTGTTTAGACTTGTGCAACACGTCTGTCTTGTTTCCCTTGGAGGAAATGTCAACATAGAAACAAGGCCGTGTTCTCAGAAGCTGCACCGAACGCTCTAGAAATGGTGTAGTTTGCGATATTACAGTTTTATGTCACGAACATAATCTGGATTTTACTCTGAAATTCAAGACGCCTGTGGCCCTAGTGGAAAACAGCCAAAAGAGCAAATGACTAAACACTTAAAGACTTGCGCAACAGTTACCCTTGAAACGCCCGATATCGCCGATTTGCCAAATTGCCCACATTTTTCTAAATGCTCCTGTTAAAGCTCTGAGATTCATTCACATGCCCTCTAACTGCCCTACAACGAGTGCACACTTCAAAGCCAGCCTTTCTGTGAAAACTGCCTCTCTGATATGCTGCTGTTGTTGTTGTTGTTGTTGTTGTTATTGTTGTTGTTGTTGTCGAGCCTTCCAAGCATACGCTGTGTTGTTGCACATTAGTCCCCGGTGATTCTGATGGCAACACTGATGTGAGTTATTGCTTCTGGGAAGTCTCTCTTGCATCTCCCACGGGGACCTGTTTTTTTTTTTTTTTTTTTTTTTTTTTTTTTCCATAAGCAGATTATACACAGTCGCTGGCAAATGGGGGTGAAACATGCAGCAGCTCCACTCTAGATTTAATGCATTGTTATACGCGCTGCTTTGTGCTGTGGCTCGTGAATACAAGCTGCAGTCGTGATGACTGTAGTTGGTACCTGAAAAATCACATCATTCGGCAACCTCTTTAAAGGGCAAATCTGCTGATGATCTATATCTTTTTTTGAACAAGGATCAAAACCAACAATAAAATGATGCAACAAGTGATGTCTATGTAGCCAAAGCCTGATGCTGCTCCTCCTCTGTACCACAGAGCTCCAAAACCTAATAAAATCATATCAGCCATTCACGCCGCTACACTGACCGACATGAGCCTTTATTGCTGTAAACACAGCTGTTGTTTATCTAGAGACAATCCTGCGCACACGTGTGATGTCAACTCCATGTCCTCCAAAGAAAACAGAGCAGCATCAGTCATTTCAGCACATGCCAAAAAAAAACAACCACATATGTTTACACCGAGCGGCAACCAACCGTGATGTCACCCACTAGTTTGTGAACTGCTGTTCTGAAGTCTTGAGTTCAGTATTTTGGCCGTCGCCATCTTGTTATTTTGGAGCCAGAAGTTACCATATTTGGATGAGTTGGGGAGGAGCAAGCTGTGCGTCTGACTTGATCTGATTGGAAACGCGAGGACACTACGCCCCACCCACCTGTAGCGGAAAACCTGACTGCACCACAGGACTGTTAATCAAACATACACGCCCTCAAAAAACAGGACTTTTTGAGGCCTAATATCTAATTTATGATGGCATTATTTCCTCATGGACCGCCAGAAAATTATTAAGAAGAAATTAATTTAGAGAATGGCTTTATTGGCTTTGTATTTCATGAGAGAAGTTGAATGGGAGTCTATGGAGCCAGAGCCTTTTTGGAGCCAACCCCTACTGGCCCTCGGTGGTATTGCGGTTTAAGGCACTTCCGCATTGACTTCACTTTTTTTTTTTCCTTTATTCTAGCCAACCTGCTTTTGTGCCTAAACAAAACCTTTACTTTATGATCTCCTACCTGCGGTTACTATAGGTCGTATCAGACAGTAAGGGAAGGCAAAATGCCGATGGAGTTGTTGGAGGATGGAGGACTTGTTGGGCACCTAAACCAAAACAACCGATGAAGATGCATGTCTTCAGAACAGGAACCAGTGGGACACGTTCTTGGTTTCTTTTTATGGGATTTGTTGACTAATTGAAAAAAACACAACATCACCAGCCTCATCCTTTAATTGGGACTTTTGTAATTAGCTTTATTTTATCAGCTCACTGTGCTTTTGCTGTCAATTAAGTTTTGATTGAGGTTCGTTATTCTTTAACCAGCCATCGGGTCGATAGTTGCTTATGCTAAATTATTTATGTTAAATTCCTTTCTTCGTCTATGATCCACAAAAAACATTCAAAGTACCATCGTCTGTTCTGTTGCTCTCCCCGTAAAGATTAAAAAAAAAATAAAAAATGCTATTCAATCGTTTATTCCTTCTTTTTCTTTTTAACTGAGTTTGTTTATATTTCTGTCTGAATGTATATGTGTCTGAATATACGTCTGTCTCTCTACAGTTGGACCAGACTGCAGCAACAAGACTTCCAACCAAATCTACAGGACGTGAATGTATTACCTCTGTTTTTAGCCTCACTCCACCGGCCTTCTGCATATTTTAGAATCATTTCTAACATTTCATTGATCACTTTTGGAGTCTTGTGCTGGATACACACACACACACACACGCACACGCACACACACACACACGCGCACACGCACACACACACGCACACACACACACACACACACACACACACACGCACACACACACACACACCAGACCTCTCCGACCTGTTAATAATCTATGAGCAGGGGCGATACTGGGCGCTGCTTTCACTGAATTCAGGCCTCCTGCTGTAATTGGAGATCTGGCCTTGTGTGTACTGAAACTGACACGCTATAGCTTCATCATCATCATCCTCTTTCAAATCATTCTGTTACTGACGTGATGTTTCTATTTTGATTCTTCTTTTCTCTTTTTACTGTTTTTTTAACTTTATTTCTTAATTTTGTTCCTTCAACAACTTTGACGTTTTTTCTATATGTTCTGTATGTTAATACAGTATGTATACGTATGAGTCTCTGCACATGCGTACATATTAATGCACATTTGTCTGTGTATATATATATATATATATATATGTTTCTCTCCATTAAGGATATACTTTTGTTTTGTTTTCAGAGTCTGCATCATTAAACTCATGGTTATAAAAATATGATGAATTGGTGACAGTTTATATTACTGGTCTGTGAATTTATGATAATTTCCTCATCGTTTCTGTGGAAGTGTCCTGGAAGGAACCGTGTAATTTGGCACTAATTATTCTTCAAATAGTAAGTTTCCAAATAATTTTTTAACAACTCACTGAGTCTTTTAGCCAGAACACAACAGGTCGACATGTATAAAAAACACAATTTACAACAATGAATCAGGGAATAATATATCAACATCAACAACTGCTTTTAAAACCAACTAACAAAATAGTCTTAGAATAAAACAAAATGAAGCATTTTGTGTTTTCTGCAGATCTGCCCTGTGTCAACGAAACAATCGCTTTGGTTTGGTTGCAAGTATTTTGCATTCAGCTGCTCTGTGAAGCCTTTTGAACTTTGTTTTGAAAAGTGCTCTGTACATAAAGTTTATCAATATTTATGCTAAACTTCTGTCGCTGCTTGAGACATAAAATGCATAACTTTCAGGTCTTCACACAGAATTTAAAGCAACCAAGTAAACGACAAATATCAAAAAAATGTCCCATTTTGTTGCGGCGCTGTGAGGCTTTTGTGATGCAGCTGTTCATATTGAGGATTTTAGTGGAAAACGGTTCCACATTCAGAAACAGCAGGCTACAGCACACACGGTCCATGCAAGCGCGTCATATCACAGATCCAGCTACACTTTGAGACAATGTTGATGCAACACGGAAAATAAATCAGTTAAATTTCATATTAAGGGTGAACTCATGGACTTTTCTTTAGTTAATGTGGTGTATGATTTCATGTTGAGACTAATGACGTTGCAGCTAACAAATATATCAGCAATGGAGATGAGATCAAAACAATATAGCTCATATACCTTTTAAGCTGTATTCCAGTATTGCTGCATTGAGCCCTCTTCAGAATAAAATACAACTTAAAAAAAAAAAGAAGTTGGAAAGCGTGACAAAATTAAGAGGAAATAAAAGCTAAAACTGGCGTTCAGCAGTAACCCATAAAGAATTCAGATATTTTACTTAGATAAAAGTAAAAATAGCATTTTACTGCATTACAGGTGAAGAAAATTCAGTGACAATGTTAAAACAACAGGTTGCAAATTTTGCTGCGTGCATAAAAATGGCCCATGTGAGAGTTCAATAGCATTAATGCTGTTGCAGTAATGTGTCTGCAGAATATTATTGCTCCAACGGGATGAAGTGAAGAAGCCTCGTTTTATTTTGTATGTGAAATCCTAATTTCTCGAGAAAAAAAAATATAATGAAGTAAAAAGTAAAATATTTCCTTTATTAAAATGTTCTGCGGTGAAAGTATGAAGAAGCACAAAATGGAAATACCCGCGTGAATTACCTTTCAAATTGTACATTTCACCAGTCATTTGCAGAGATTCTCGGTGAAATTTGCAGGACGCAGTCGCTACTGGAGCTAATATAACTTCTCGTGCCTTCAAAATCGACCTCATGTTTTATGCAGCAGGCGTCAAAAGATGACATGGCGTGGGTTCACTGTACTCCAGAGTAAATCCGAGCGCAGATTTCCATCAAATATCGCTCAGTAGGAAATAACCGTTACGCAGAACGGTCTTATCACCCGTTTGCAGGTGGTCCGCTTAATTAACGGCGCTGCGCCGTCGCACTCTCCAGCCCCTGAAACTCGGGGGGCGTTAAGACCCGGCAGAGGAACAATAGTGAACATCTGTCGCCTCGGTCTCCTCTATGGATTTGCGCCTGGGCTCCGGTCTGAAGACACACACACACACACACACACACAGGCAGCGGCAGGCGGACCGGCACAAGTGCGGACGGACCGGAGTGTGGATCCGGCATGCGAGCAGATAGGACGCTGGACCACGAGAGAAAGTGGAACCAGACGCACCGAGACGCAGCGATAAGACAGCACGCCGCAAAATGAAGACACCTATGGTAAAGGTTTCCCTGTGGGCAACTGTTTGCGGTCGCTTTTTGTATTTATATATTTTTTTTTTGTTTTTTTTTTTTAAATCCAGCACTGTTCTTGTGAAGTGCGCTCCGATCGCCATAATGCTGCTGTGTGTAGTGTCGGATCAAAAGATTAGGATCTGAACAATGGACATCCAGCTGTGCGCTCTGGTTGGCACTAAAGCTCCACTATAGCGTGGATCACAGCGCGCTGGATGTTTGATTTTTTTATTTTTTAATTTTTTACTCTATTTAAAGCAGAGACTCACATTTTTTTTTTAAATGTGTGGAATCTCACAGCTCACAGTTTTATCCAAGTAGAATTCATGGACAAAACGCATTCAACAAATCTCTGCCTGAAAGAAATCAAAAGTACCACGAGCTGCCGATCTTATCCGTCGGTGATCTGTTTTTGAATTTATAGAGAAATTGATTCTTCGGTTAAACTTTTCACTTTGCAGCCGCGGTTGTCTTCCGAGGTGTGGCACTCATTAAACTACCGACGTGCCTCTGAACGAAGCGGATCATTAATGCATGCAAAAACTAAGCCGAGAAGATCATTACCCGCCTGACATCTCGTCAATGTCGTGAACACGACGGCGGCCTCTAAAATCGAGTCGACAAAAAAAGCTGTGTTTTTAAAAGTTTTAGTCGCACGTGACATGATTTACAGGAAGGTTTTTTTTTTTGTTTTTTTTATTGAGCTGAGGATGGTTACGATGATGATGATGATGTCTCGCCTCTCGTGAATCCTATACGTGCAGCCTGAACTCGATCCAGTGCAGCGGGGTGCTAATTTGTCGGCATCTGTTTGTGTCTCTGTGCCAGCGCCACGGGGTCGCCGTCCTTCTCGTGCTTCTCCTGTGCGCCAGCTTGCTCCTTGTGTACAACGGCAGCTTTAACGGCGCTTCCAGGGACGCTAACGACACGCGCGTCCGACAGCACGAACAGCTGCGGCGGCCCACTGAAGCCCCCGTCGGGGTGGCCGAGCCTCACCCCCCGGTGCTCCAGGGATACAGCGGCATCATCGACCATAAGGTGAGCAGATGTGGCCGCGTGCGTCTCGTAATGCGCGACGGGGGGTGCGAGGAGGAGGAGGAGGGGGGGGGGGGGGGGGGGGGGGCGGACGAGTGGCTTCAAATGTGTGACTAAATGCACTGCACGGAGTAGGCGACAGAGCCTCTGATAGTGAAAACAGTTTTACTTTCTCCAATTAGGGACCCATCTCCTGCACTGCGTCCTCACTTTCTCCATCTGAGACACCTGAACACGCACACACACACACACACGAACACACACACACACACTCTGAAACACGTACCCGTTTCCTCCTTTCTAATGACCGGCAGTCATCTATCTGCACAGCTCTTTGGAGAGAGAGAGAGAGAGAGAGAGAGAGAGAGAGAGCCTCCCCTCCTGTCATTTATCACAATTTTGTCCAGCACGGAGTTGCGCCACGCTCGATACCCACCTGTCATTACTAATAACAGCTTAGGCTACACATGAAACCCTTGGCTGCATTCTTCCCGTGTTAATTGATAAGCCCAGGAGACCCGCAGCTAGGTGAACCCTGACGTCACCGTAGGGGTGTATTGACTTCCATCTGTTTACCAAGCCAGGAGAAAACAATCAATGTGAGTACTGAGGGAGAAGGCTCTGCAAGTAAAGCAGACCTAATCACCTTGTGGATGCTTCTTTTTGTTTGTTTTTTGTTTGTTTTTTTAGGACGACATAAAAGACAACGTGCCTCCCTGCAGACAGTTTGGTTGATGGGCTGTTGGGAGGTGTATGTAGCCATCTGCAACATCTGGAGTGAAGATGTTTAAAATTTGGAGAAATTTGACAGTTTTGGTCAAACCCACAGACAGGTTGTGAGACAGTGGGACCCTCAATACCGGTTTGTTGAAGCCCTGACGCGTAGGAGCAAGAAACGAAGATGATTAGTCGTTTTGTGTCGCGTTGCAGTTATCTTCTATCTCTGTGTGGCCATTTTGTATCCCTCCATTGTCGTTTCACATGTAGTATTACTCCTGCTGCCCTTTTTTACACCTCTTTGGTCATTTTACATCTCTCTGTACTCATTTGGAATCCCTCTGTAGTCATTTTGCATCCTTCCATTGTTGTTTTACCTGTATTATTACCTCTGTAGTTGTTTTACATCTCTTAATAGTCTTTTTTTTTTAAATCTCTCTTTGGTCATTGGACTTTGCAACACCTACAGCCACTTTTTTTTTTTAGCCCCCTGAACTATTGGGGCCCATTGTGTTAGCCTCTTCAGTAATCCATTATGGCAGGACCGAAGACAACGTGAGTGACAGCCCAGTTCGTGCTGCCATCTCCGTCTCAAAGAAAGTATCTGTTGGATGCTGGAAAACATGACCAGATTATATCACCGGTTGATTTGCATATGAGTAATTGGACAGCCTGCTGCCTGCTCTTAGAGGAGGCTGTTGCTGTGCGAAAGAGAAAAATAAGCAGCGTGAACATGCATCAGCTGCACGGATCTGGGAGTCAGCACATTGTTCCCGAACATTAGAAAAAGTAGCCCGGTTGGTAAATGAACTTCCCCTAAATTAAACACCAGGGGATCTGAACAGTCACTTAATCTTGTAAGTAATGGAGGTTTGTAACAGCAGGTGGAACTGTTTTCCACTAAAGGGAATCTCACCGCCGCAGAAACGTGAAAGTGTGGAAACTTTTAACGTTGACTGAAACGTTGAGCCGGCAGTTTTCCCTGGAGAAACGCTGCCTGTCTGCCCACTTAAATTTCACTTTTGAGTCGCTCTGCTCGACAGTGGTCACACTTGCTGGACATACACGTGTCGAGCAGGTGGCTATAGCCATGATGACTTCAAGTATGTGAGCAGAGTGATTCTGACGAACATTTCTGAATGAAAAAATGAATGGGAAAAATGATTTTTTTTATTTAGATCTTACTTTCGTAGTTTTGCCATTTTTTTCAGCTTACGATATCACCAATATAACCTTAAAGCTGCAATCTGAGGATTTGGTGATTACAACAAAATAGAGCAAGTCAGATAAGTAAACACATTGCAGCCAAATCTAAAGTTGTACATTATTCAAATTACGGAGAAACAAAATTGAACATTTAGATTAAAACCAAAATTGTCGATGGCCGATGTTCATTAGTTTTTGTGGAACTGCTGATTCAATCTACTGTACTCTCTGATTTGCACCTTTTAAGTTAAGCGTAAGAAAATGTTTCCATGTTGGGTTTTGCTTTCCGTATTTTGGAGCATTTGCTACCTTTGGTTCCAAGACATGTAGCTGCACAACACGCGTGAACACGACTCTCTATACAGAAATTAGATGCTATAAACCGAAGCTGCATACACGCTGGTTATCCTCGCCTGCATTCTCCTTGAATTTCCGCTCTTCATTGCTTTACATCAAACAGGGTCTTCACAATTATACTTCTTTAAAAGTGTGAAAACTTTTACACCGGATGTGAGTTTGATTGTTAACAGTGTATGATTTTGATTATAAACCTGGTTTGATAGAAGACATTAACATCCAGCTGATATTTGTCCAAAGGTGCGGTCCACTTGCCCGAGGCTGAATTTGTCTCGGGAGTCAGAATTGCTGCGCAACCGAGCCACTCAGATTTCTCAGAAGTCAAAACAGTGCGCGAATGAATCTGGAATGAGTCATTGCTGTCATGTTGTAGGACAGCTGATGGGGCACGCAGCCCCATCTTTTCTCTCACTCTCTGAAATACCAATATTCAGTGACCGTGTATGTTTTGATTTGATGAGGATTTGTCTGCGATGCGTCAGTAAACCCGGCTATGGATGAGAATTGATTTTCCTCAAGTGAACTGGAGCAGTCGAGCATCATAAGTAAACCACCAATTAATTTTTTTCTCTTGGCAATAAACTTATTGACATTCTGGCGACGGGGGACATCAATTAGGGCCACGGCTTCACTGAGCATCATTTATGCTTCTTCAAACCCGCTATTATGTCACCCTTCACGTTCTCTCACCGCAGGTTGCAATCAATACTTTATGACTTGAATGCACTTTGATACTACACAGCATGTGGTTGCCTTCTCATACTTTGCATTCAGTTTTCAGGGCCATTGTGTCATCCCCGCGGTTTGAGCTCCCTCCGTATATCGAAGAGAGTAAAAATTGTTGGGCTTATCTCGCATTTTGTTCTCCTGCAGCGCTGAGTGATCAGTGTTTGGGAAAAAAATACTCTGGCACCAACATTTGTCTTCCTCATCTTTGCTTGCTGACCTCTCTGCCATATTGATCTTTCCGAGATATCAGCTGGCTGCCACGCAGGGTGCAGTGCCAGTCTGACTTCAACCGCTTCACTTTATCTTTCGAGTATTAAACTTCTCACTGCCCACAAACAATTTGGAAGCCGATAGGTTTTCTGCAGTCTCTTGGCCAAGATGCTAAAACCTTTGCCAGAACAGTTAAAAAAATGCTTCTCCGTGATTGTTCGAGACATTCTTGTCAGGTTGTGAACCCAAAAATAAAAAAATTGTGTATGTTGCACACTGTATTTATGAATCTAGAATCCATTAAATCCTTCGTACCCGGTATTTTCAATGCAACATGTTTGATTCAGGTCAGAATGAAGGGTAATTTATTTCGAGCTACGCAGCAGCACTGGTTTGCCTGGACTTGTGCTGTGAAAGAGAGCGACGAGATAAGGAAGCAAAGAAAGAAACTTTGGAAGGAGATGAAAAGGAAAAGAAACTTTTGTGGAGTGAGGGCAAAGGGAATGAGAGAAGAGGACAAAACTGGGGAAGGGTAAGGACAGAGAGAATGATAAAAGAGAATGTAGGAGCCAGGAAAGGTTCAGCCTGAGAGAACGAGACAAGAGAGTGAAGGAGGAGGTAGAAACCGGCACATGAGAGAAAGATCGAGACAGAAATCCCAAAGGGTTTCCTTTCTTCTAGCCCCATCCTGCTTTTTATTTTCTCAGCGGAGAGGAGGAGGTGGACAGGAAGCCACTCTTGTCAGTCTCTCAGCGGAGATGGGAGGGACGAGACAACGCAACCGTCTTCTTTCTGATTTCTTCCTTCTGCCTCCGTGACACCGGGATCTTGCAGATTCGGGGCTGATATCCTGCGTGTCAGGTGGATGTCGAGGTAGCGGAGAGGGTGCCGGCGCAGACGGGAATGAGGAGCCTTGTCAAACATAAGCGGCGCTCTGATGCGGCGCTGCAGAGGAATGAACTGTGCTGACTTTTCCTGTCTCGCAAGACACAAGTTTTCCGTGTGATTAAAAGCTAAAAAAAAAACCTTTCGGCTCCTTAAACAGGACTGAGAGTCTACGGCCATGCAGGCGGCCCTGTGAGCCCGTTCCAAGAAAATATGCTCCAATGACTTAGCATCGTGAGACTGCACGTTTCTGTTCGATGCAAAACGGGACACCTACGTTACACACAACGCGACTGAACCGCTGACCGGTTGGCGATGCGGCTGGGCAACACGAGTAGCGGCTAATGTGGCCTTGAGCTACATTTATCAGACTTCATGCCCCCCAGGAGCCAAAAAAAAAAGAAGCTCGAATGCAGTCGTACTCGTCAACGCCTGCAGTGTTTTTAATGCGTTAAATCCGTTTTGTTCCCCTTCCAAAATGGAAGTGGTTCTTTGAGGCAAATACAGATGCGAACACGCTCATAATGACAATGCTAACAATACTGATGTCTGGCGGGCATGTGATCGCAAGTTTAGTGCGGCTTGTTAGCGCGGTAGGATTTTGCGAATTAGCGCTAAACGTGAAGTAAAACTGAGATTGATGGAACAAAAACTCTGATTTCACTGATTAATTAAACTACACTAATCTCTACCAGGGTTTCACCATCCAATAATTCACGAAAAACCCAAATGTCAACCCACACTACAGGGAAAGTCAAGTGATCCACCAAAGTTGTTGTGATTCATCCTTCGGGAACCATGAATCTCAGAACCAAATCTCCTAATAATCCATCAAGTAATTGGATTTTTTTTTTTGCCGTCCTTAGAGCCATACCTCTAGCATTGCTAAAAAACAAAAAAACAAAACAGAAACTGTTGTGCTGCTGCAGCCAATCCCTCTGAGATGGAACAAGCAATTCACAAAGCAGATTCTTCTGCACACTCTGGTCAGAGTCGTTTTTAGACACATCGGCGCTGGAAATACTCTCTGACTAGGTACACTTTGCTTGAAGGCATGAGCACGAAGCCATCTGTGCCAAGGAGACATGACAAGGCATCTCTCTCCCAACCACAGCTTTAGTGACAGCTGGAGAACTGATATGTTTAATATTTTATCTCACACAGCCACATCTTCAACGGTTTTCTCCGAGCAACGAAACCATTTTTCACTGTTCATTAGATTTTTGCAAAGCAATCAGCCAGCTGGATGGCGAGACAGAAAACTCCCCAATTAGGCCGTTTTGGCCAAGGACTCTGTAGTCATCTAATGTGAACTAACAGTGTTCGTGACGTCTGCAGGGCTGCGTGTGTGCAGAAATGCGTGTGCGCGTGTGTGTGTGTGTGTGCGTGTGCGTGTGCGCGCGTGTGTGTGTGTGTGTGTGTGTGTGTGTGTGTGCGCGTCTGTGTCTGTGTGTGAGGTCCATCTTTGTGCTCTGTACCATTTGGAGTTTTTAAATTACAACGCAAACCGAACAAAACATTAGTGACAGATAACGGCTATTTTTATGCAGAGACCTTGTTAGAATACTAAAGATGCTCTGTTTTGACTGAAGGGGGGGGGGGTAGTGGTTTCTTTATGCCACAGTGGTCCCAATTGGAGCACAGTCTTGGATTTCAACTTATCTCCAGTGCATTCTGCTCTCGCCAAACATAACGCAGCTTGAGGCTCTTTCCAGCGCCGGCCTGGAAAGCAATTACGGATGAAGGGTGGGTGGGGGAGGGGGGGGGGGGCTGCTTCTCGATAAGCAGTCTCTCGATTGAGTAATCTTGGTGCCTTTTGGCATTCTGTGGTTAAGGAATCACCGGTGAAGCTATACATTTTCAACACAAAGGAAGTGTAGGGAAATGTCTTGAGGGTCACGTCGTGAGCTGAATGGTGATTTCGTGCTTCTCCGTGTTTTAACCTTTTCGGTGTTCGGTAGGCTGTAGCCCGTGGCGCGCTCTCCTGATTTGATCCCTGAGAGACCTGTGAAGGATCTGAAAAGGTTAAACTATGATAAATGGATCATCCCTTTTGGCACAACATCAGGAGGAGATAGATGATGGGCTGCTGCCGCCTTCCGCATGGTTGAGAGCAAATGCAAAACGACGGCTGTGCAAGAAGCATTGCAAATAAAACCCAATTTCTTTGCTTTTTTTTTTTCCTCCTCAGGCTCCGCAGACGCACAAGGCCGGCTACATTACTCAGCTCTTTAGGCGTGATTAATGAGCGTGCCCTCCATGGTTGGGGGGCTGGGGGGGAATGATCAAACTGTTATTTGTATTTTGGCGTAATGTCCTTTTGTATGCTTTTCCTCTCCAGATTAGAAACATATTGCATGTCGAGGTTATTAATTGTGGACACCTGGGGTTTTCTAAACAGTTTTCTTTTTGGCGAAAAGTTTTTTTTTTTTTTTTTTGTAAAACAGGAGGTGACAAAGCAAAAGTTGCAGAAGAAAACCTCAACTATAAGCACCAGAGAGCCGGGAAGACCGAAGTCGCCTACCGGAGCCTTGTAGTGTTTTGCTGTTGTGACGGGAAATCATTGCATGTTGTCTGACTTTAGGCGAACCACTCCCAATTACAGAACCGACTTTGATGTATATCCCATCATCCCTCCTATTGAGGCGACGGTGTCATGGCTGTTCGCCGAAGGCTCTTTGGTCTCTCAGACGAGCCCACTGATTACACTTCCAGAGTTGCTGAGGAGGAAGCGTTTTTTTTCATGGGCGCATACACAGATGCTTTTGCCGTCTCATCCTTCCTCTTCGCTGGAGGGACGCTGCCTTAAATCAGGTTGCATCAACACGAGCGCCTGTCATGGGAACCCAAATCTCCGTGGTGCAGAACAGACACTGCAGAAAGTCCAAACTCTCTCAGAACAATTTGAGGTGACACGTTGTTCAAGGCGCTGCAAAGGCTAAATTGTGGACGCGATGGGTGACAAATGAAATCAAATGAAAGCTCGTCCGAACTGAACGCCTCAACCACATTCATCACACCACCAAATGAAGGAACATCTTTCGGAAGAAAGCGGTTCCACTCCAACACATTTTAATGCCCAACTCTTAAGTGGCCAAAATCGAACGCGTCGTTAACAAACACAGAGATCAGATCTGACAAAATGTGTTTGTTGTCTCCGTTACTTAGCGGCTCCCTGATAGATGCTACACAAAGCTGGTCGTGAAAGTGAAGTACTGAAGGGGTAATAAAAGCACGATATGAAACCGATCAAAAAACAGGCTCTGGAACAAATTGCTTTGTTTAGCACACATGCGGAGCTGCCTCCTGCTGTGTACTGAAAACCAATTGACCAATTGTGGAGTGTCCATTGTAGTTGGAAATCATCTTTTCTGTCACTTTTCTGATAGCGACGCTGTTTCCACTGCTGCCAAAGAAGAGGTGTTAGAGCAGCGAACACGGGCAGCAGAGGAAGTAGTCATTTGAGGAGTGTGGAGGAGAGAATTTGTCCTTGCAGCTCTGCCTGTTTTCACATTCGTTGTCAATCACCGAGGAGGAGAGCGGGTGCGATTGGAGATACGGTGACGTACCTCTCTCCTCCTCCCTCCTCCTCCAGTCTGCACACGCAGATTTGAACTTCATTGAGATCTTAGACGAGCCTCGGAAGAAGCAAGTGGGTCACACTGACATGTAGGTCAACAGTGGAAGTTTCCATTATTGTTAGCATGACTAAATTGATTTTGCTCGTGGGGGAGGGGGCGGGGGAGGGGGGGTTGATGTGGTTCCAACCTCACTGGCTCAACGAAATGTAATTAAAAAACATTTCTCTTACGCAGTGTCCTGCAGTACTTTGTAATATTGGGGTTAATTGCACACCAGAACATGTTTTTCGTTTCCCCAAAAAGCTGGGCCGCTGTGTATTATGTAAATAAAAACTGAATGTTATGATTTGCAAATCACATAAACCCACATTTAATTGATAATACCCCAAAGGCAGCATATCAAATGTTGAAATGGAGAAATGTTATAGTTTATAAAAAAAAAAATATGCTCATTTTGAATTTGATGACAAAAACACATCAAAAAAGTTGGGACACAGGCATATTTACCACAGTGCTGCATCACCTCTTCTTTTAACACCACTGTAAATGTCTGGGAACTGAGGAGAACAGTTGCTAGGGTTTTGAAAGTGAAATGTTGTCCCATTCTTGCCTGAAACAGGATTTTAGCTGGTCAACAGTTTGGTGTCTGCTTTGTAGTTATTTTCATTTTATGATGCCCAAAATATTTTCAATGGCTAACAGCTCTGGACTGCAGGCGGACCAGTTTAGCACCCTGACTCTTCTACTACGCGGCCGTGCTGCTGTAACATGTGCAACATGCGGTTTCGCATTGTTTTGCTGAAAAAAGCAATGTCTTCCCTAGAAAAGACGTTGTTTTTGAGGGCAGCATGTCCTGGTCCAAAACCTGTATATGTCACTCAGCATTAATGTCGCCTTTCCAGATATGCAAACTACCCATGCCATGTGCACTAATGCACGCCTATACTGTCACGGATGGTGGCTTTTGAACTGTGCACTGAGAACAAGCTGGATGGTCCCTCTTCTCTTTAGCCAGGAGGATGTGCCCTGTATATTTAAATTTGTCAGCCCACAGGACAGTTTTCCACTTCGTCTCAGTCCATCTTTAATGAGCTCAGGCCAGATAAGGTGGTGGCGTTTATATATGGGTTATTTTTTTGCATGGTAGAGATTTAAACCTGCGATGAACTGTGGTTTTAAAAAGTGTTCTTGAGCCCATTCAGTGATTTCCACTACAAATAGTTGTGAAATGTTCCACCAGGTTTTTTTTTTTTAATTTTAGCGTTACAAAACTTTTCCGGTCTTTTGTTTCCCCCTGTCCCAACTTTTTTTTAGATGATTTGCTGGCATCAAATTAATATTGAGCACATCATTTTCCAAAAACAATAACATTTCTCAGTTTCTCAGCCTTTCATACTTCATTCATAATGTGCCTATAAAGATTGAGTTGAACTCGGATACTATCAGAGGACATGTGCAGTAACTGAAGTAGAAGCACAAGCACAATTCATACATTTAGACAACCTTCACTAGGTACTTCAAAGCTGCACAAAAAGTTATATCATCTAAGAATAAATATTGTTTGTTGAGTCCCTGTTCTGTCCTCTGTTGTATGGTTGTGCCACAGCAAAGGAAAATTAACCCGCGCTGAAAACAAGTCATTGTCTAACCTCAGCAGGATACTTCTATTATAATGAAATAAATTCAATACACTTTGCCAGCAAAGCAAAAACAGTTTAATACAAACTGAAAGTATTTTGTCATTGAACATTTGGAGGAGCAGTAGCATTTTTCCACAACTTGTTTTTCAAAAGTGACTCAAAGATTGTTTTGAGTAAAGCAGTCTCTGGAAACTTCTGCCTTCTCTCAAACTGCAGTTGTTTACAGTCAAGGTAAACAAATGGAGCTTTGAATAAAGTTGCTTCAATGCTTGTTATCTTTTACCTGTTTGAATCAAGTCGCTCTGCTTTGGTTAATAGAAGTGCAGAAGTCCCCAAACACCCACATTTCCTCCAAGATCATGTAGTTGATGCTTTGTAATGCAAAAAAAGTTTAAACACATCAACGCTGAGCTCGGAGCAAAGTTTTGGAGCAAATAAATAATCCGATTTTAACATCGGAAACACTCGTAAATGTCATTTTTACGCAGAAGAAGAATGAAATAGAGACGGCCGGCTGCAACTCGTGAAATGAACAGATGCAGTGGCTCATTTCAGCCACGCAAAACAGTGTCTGTCTGTTTATGAGCTGACGATGACTCAATTTCCTCGGCTCGTAATCACAGTGTTAATTCCTCCCTCCATCATCATCTCATTAATAATGCAACGGGAACCTTAATGATGATGATGGTGATAGCATCAGATGCTCAGCTAATAACCGAGAGGTACAATATCAACCGCACAGTCATAAAATAAGTTTTAATGCTTCTTCTACTACGAGTTACAAACTTCAGCTGGCTGAAGAGCAGAGGGCCCTGCAGTGGTGGAGTACTTCGACTCCATTTATCTGGCAGCTACACTTAATAGCTGCATTGCAGATTAAGGTTTTACATGACTGTGGCTAAGTTGAAAAGATACAGTTGAAGAGTGAACAGTGGTTCCTGCTGTGTTGAGTTTGTGATGTATAATACAAAAATTTAAAAAACACAGTGTCTGCTTGCTAAATGTTTCCCAAAGAGTTTGTTCCTTTTTAACGTCTCACGTCGACAATCAAAGAGGAAAAAAAATTATTCAAGGTTTCACAGAGATTCAGACATTTTGGGAAAAGTCCTAATGGCATCTGTTATCCAGCTCACGTCCCCCGCTGATTTATCCTTTGACCCTTTGGAAAAGGGGTCCAACCCCATGATGAGAACCACAAAATCAAACAACTGTATATAAAGTTTCATTTCAACACCGACAACAGCGTGTCGTTCGTTGATGCAATCTAATGCAAATATTTCACTCTCGCGGGCCGTTTTTCTGCAGAACAAGTGCTCTGTACTTGTAATAGAGTACTTGTTCATAGTTTGACTAAGTACAGGCTTTGAATACTTCCTCGCTCACCTTTTCTTCAGCGGCTGATCAGGGCTCATTAAGGGATAAAACGCAGTGGGAGCATCTTTCCGACAGAAAGCCGTTAGCATGCATGCGCACATTGTTTGTGTCTTTATGAATTCCTGCTCGGCAGAATACACTCCGGATTAGACTAATGAGCCCCTCGTTTGTGGGGGAGGTTTATGACCTTGGTGGAAAAAAAACAGAAAGAAAAGGAGAAAAAGAAAACAACAACCCCAAACCGCCGTTTACTGATGTGAGTCCGTTGCAGAGTTGCTGCCAGGAATCATTACTTTTATTGTGAAGATCAACTTGTGTGTGAATGCAACTCATTCGTATGTTTCTAATCACCAGTTTGGCTATTGTTGCATCTCAGGTGTGTATCCATTAAGTAAATGAATCGGCATCGCCTTTGTAATAAACATTGGCGTCGTGATTCATTTCATTCGCGGAAAAATGTATAAACGGGCTCTCCTCTTATGTTCCACCTGGTCACACTGGAAATTTTAGTTTTGTCATGCAGAGAAGATTATTACTATTATTACTATTATTATGAGCATGCAGATTTCACACTCAATGGTGGAAGAAGCTCTCTGATTCTTAAGTAAAGGTACCAATAACTCACTGTTAAAAATACAAGTCCATCATTTGAAGTCCTGCTTCAGTAAAAGTACACAAGTTCCAAGTACAACATGTAAAAGTGCTTCTGCAAAATAATGGCCCATTGACTTATGGGTTATTGCAAAATGTATATTAAAATATCAACGTATCAGCAGTATTTTACTGGTCTAGCTGGCAGTTCAGTGCGTTGGTTCCCAAACTAGGGGTCAGGCCCAAATAAAGGGTCACAAAAATGATTAGTTTATAAATTCTTTCACCTTTGCTACTGCACACTTTACAGTTATTTAAAGCGACATTATGCGACTTTTGCTGAGCAGCAGCAACAGGGACCTCAGTGGCCACGAGTGGTGATTACACAAAATCTTATGTTCAATACAAACCAGCAACCGTGCTTTACGCTCACCTTAAGTCTGACTACACGGGATGCTAACAAACAAAGGACAGTAAAATAGTAAATTAAATTCACTTCACAAATCTCAGATTCATACAGCAACAACACAACACACATAAACTGGTGCTTGAACGTTTGATGTTAGAATTCTATAATTCTTCACAAATAAAAACATCATTAGAATTTCAAACAAGTCCTAAAAGTAGACGAAGAGAACTCAATTAAACAGATAAGACCAAAATATTGTACTTGTTTTACTGAGGAAAGTATTCCAATATTGCAAATCTGTAAGTGGCAAAAGGATGTGAACCTTTATTTTCAGTATCTTGTGTAATAACTGACGGATGCAGAGGCCCAAACTAGACCCAGTTGTTTTTTCCAAGTCAATAAGGTTGGGAACCACTTGTTTGATCTATAATAATACATTTCTTATAAGCGTATTACGTCTTTTTTGTATGTAGAATTTGAATTAAAATGACAATTAGTCACAGCTATTAAATAGACATGGCGTAAAAAGTACAATACTTCCCTCTGAAATGTAGTAGAGTAAAGTAGCGCCTCCAAATCTGACTCAAGTACAACATTAGAGTAAATGTAATAAGCACATACTTGCACAAGTAGTAACCACAGCTGTCAAGTGCACATAGCAACATCAAAAGTACAACGATTCCCTTTGAAATGTAGCCGAGTAAAGAAGCCGGGAATGGAAATACTTGAGTAAAGTACGTTGAAATAAGTGCAGTATTTAAGTGAACGTAATAGACACACACACTCAAACACACACACACACACACACACAAACACAAAGAGATTGAAAGACACTCGCGTGTCCTGCTTGCCAATATGAAATCTGTCGCCTCCCAGGAGATTCCTCCCTCTTGACGAGTGTTGTCACCGGCAGCTGGTCTTTTATACACACACATCCACCCACACACACACACGTGCACGCGCACACACACACACACACACACACACACACACACACACACACACACACACACTTTTCGGTTACTGTCTCTCATTATCCTCTGTTGCAGCATCATAATGGACAGACTCCAACTAGAATATTTAGCACTGAAAATGTTTTCAGAAGGAAGCAGAGCGTTTCCCCGCATAGGGACTGTAGTATCGCCAATGTATTATTGATGTCTTCTTTTTGTTTTTCTTTGGCTTGTTATATTGGGAGAACGCAACAGTTAATTGCTCCTTCGGGATTTAGTTCCTTTTTTTTGTTGTTGTTTTTTTTACACTCCGAGATTTAACAACTATGCTCTCCAGTCTGGAAGAAGTTGTTTCTTGGTTGGTGTGAAAATTGCCTGTTTGCATTTGTTCACAATATACTTGTCATCTCGAGTTTTGACGGTTAAGAGTTCGCCACATTCAAATTTTCATCCCTGCCCGTGCATATATTCGACTGCACGCTAAGATTATGTTGCACCTTTTATCTTTCGGTTTCATTTTCAACTCGCTGCGTCTCGCGGAGAAAAAAGGGACTTTTTTTTGCAAGTGGAAGGGTCGGACGTGATTTGGAAATGAAATAGAGGCGCACACCTCGCGCTCAGACGTCTCCTCTAAGTCATTACTCTCACCAGACTTTCTCTTAACAAGATCATCTACTCGTTATTGATTCGGTCCATTGTTTACGACGCCGTGCTGGGCGATAACCCTGCCTATCTCTCCCAACAACTGATCTGAGAGGATTATGGGACCATATCAGCCCGGCGCATCAATAAACGGAGAGATGATGAAGGCGGCCTTGAGCTCACTTGCAAATCTGGAATCACCCCCTTTGAACAAAGAAAATTGACTTACAGGTGCGTTCGACGCGCTGTGGAGGGGAACTCCTGCAGATGTTTCAATGGCTGTTTGCGAGGCTGCTGTTTGCATAATGACCCCGGCAGAAATCATAATTTCTGCAACGCTGTGAAGCGAGCGAGTGTGCATTTAACTTTTCCTCATCAAAGAATGCCCCTGAAATCCCTCCGTGCCTCTCTGAAGGCACTGCCCTACATTTCTCGGTCTCCAAAGTGCTTCTTTCTCTGACAGCCACTCCTTTTTCTTGCTCCTCTTTTTCATCTATCAGATTGCCTTTCATTTTCCTCCCCTCCTCCTCCGCCCGCCTCTGTCTGTCACAGCTCCCCTCTTCCTCGCTCTTCCTCTATCTTCCTCTCTCTCTCTCTCTCTCTCTCTCTCGCTCTCTCTTTACCTCCTCCCGTCTTCCTCCCATCTTTCTGCCTCCCTCTCTCCCCATAATGTCCTTCTGTCATTTCTTCCTGGCTTTTTTTTCCCTCCTCTATCTTCTCTCCTTGCCACCTCGTGCTGCAATTTTATAGCAAAACGTGGGGAGAGGGAGAGATTCTGTGACCTGGTAAATTGCACCTCATCTTTTGTATTCATGCCAAGGCAATCTTTCCTACCGGGATGTGTATGTGTGGTCCTTCGCGGCTCTCTCCTCTTCTATCTGGGTGGAGGGTACGGGGACAAGCAACGGCTGCATCATTCTCCAGTCTGCACCGGCGGCTAGCGAGCTGATATGGGGCCAATTAAGGCAAAAAAAAGAGTGCGTGTTGTAACAATGTGCAACCCCCGACTGCCTCCGCGCTCCACCTGGCTGCCCGCGTTCGGCCTTTTCCACCTTCTCGTACTAATAGAAACTCGTGGCAGGATGGGGCGTTTGTTCTCTTTTCGGGTCACTCGCACCTGACGAGGTGAGGAGGAAGAGGAGGAAGGGGAGGTTTGTTATTCATCTGGGAGAGAAGACGGAGAGAAGAACGGGGTGCTGCATTGTTCTGTTCACCTCTTGGTGCCGGCGGTGAGGAGAGTTAAGGTTTAATGACACACCGTCCTGCCTTCGGGCCAGAGCTGCACGTGAGCTGCAGAGGTGTTTGGTGTTTGGGATACAAGGGCATTTTTGATTGTGGAAGGCAGCCCGGGGAGTGAGAGACGGTGTGGGTGGAAAGAGAAACCAGCAACACCTGTGTAATAGAATCAGTCCAGTGGAGTAACTCTGCAGTCGAGTTTCGCTAGAGCACATGACACAGAGTTAACGACACAAGTTGTTGTTTTTTTTACGGTCGGCTACGACGTGGCAGCGCTGCAGAGGCTGTAACCCAAATAAAATCTCTACAACAACGCAACAAGATGATGAAATGCTGTGTTCTCTGCTCCGCGTGGCTCTGACTAAGATCTGGTGAAGTCCTGGTTTAAAGAAACCAATGTGGAGCGTCGGGGAAAGTTCAATCTCCGGTGTCAGTGTCTTCATAAGGCAAGCCTGGCTCCGCCAGTCATTGCTGTGATTATAATCTGAAAGTTGTTTTCACATGAAGGTTAATTTCGCAACTCTGAAGGGCGAAGCAATGACCGACCAGTAGGGGAGGGGGGGGGGGGGCTCAGGCCTGCTTCACACTATAACGGCTGCCTCACATATCTAATCAGGTCAGTGTGGAGATGTGACGGGATCAGCAACCTTCAAAACTGTGTGCTGATACTTTCATTATTAACCCGGGGTCCGAACCCATATGTTAACGCGGGGAATTCGTGGCGGGTAATACCAGGCTATCATGAGGCTGTGTTGTAGTCGAAAGAAGTGTAGCATTTAAAACCTCTCATTCAGTTCCTAAAAAAAAAACAATCCACAGGGTTTCTCTACCTGACCGCCAGCACACCTTCCTGTTTGCATGCAACATGAACGGGTTAAATTCCGCTTCTTTTCTCGTGGTCATCGAGTCGGAGGAAAAGTTAACTTTGCAGAGCTGAAAAATCTTTGCTCGCACCACTTTGCGGTGTTTTGGCATCTGATAATCCTTCAAACTAATGGATCTATTTCTCAAATTAATTTCCCTGCCCGAGTCATATTTCATTGTCTCACCAGTCCTGGAAACAACGCGCCCCCACTAATTTTTAAGCGGTGTTGTTTTCAGTGTGAACATCCCTTAAGACGGCTTGCAGCGGGCTAACATTGCTGCTTTACATAAAATATGTAAAAATAGTTTAATATAAACATAGCCGGACAGCAATGTATGTTAAGGGTCAAAGGTGTCCTGTAATTAGTGTGATGTTGGCAAACGACCAGCGGTGCTCTTTTTCTCTTCGGCGTGATCATTATATAAATATCATAAATATATAAAGTCCGCCTCCATTCAAAAATGTGTTTTTCTTGCGTCTACAGTTGAATGTTTGAGCTTCTCTGTGTGAGCAGGGTTTAAATCTACAAGGTTGTTTTCACAATTATCTGGTGAACGGGGAAAGATTCTGATTTGAAAGGGCGGACCAACGAACATCACAAATCATTCGAAAGTAACTTACACGTGTATGATGCGCAAACCTGCAGTGAATGGACTTCACAGTGAAGTATGAGAAATGTTTTGTCCAGCAGTGAATTCCAGTTGATTCCAACAACAAGCCGTGGACCACCAGTGACCTGAAGGTGCTTCTTAATCAGAAGAAAGCAGCCTTCAGGTCTGGGGACAGGGAGGAGCTCAGGAGAGTGCAGCGCCACCTGAAGGAGAAGCTGAGAGAGTGCAGGGACTACCACAGGAGGAAGCTGGAGGCCAAACTCCAGCAGAACAACGTGAGGGAGGTGTGGACCGGGATTAAGGCGATTACTGGCTTCAAGGGGAGAGAGAGACAACCAGGGGGAACCTGGAGAGGAACAACCAGCTAAACTGTTTCTTCAACAGGTTTAGTTCACCGCCCTCATCTGTCTCCTCCACACCTCACACCTCCCAAACACCTCTGCTGCCTTCCCCCCCCTCCCCCCTCCGTCCCCCCTGGTGAGCTGCATAGACACAGAGCCCTCAACTTCAAAGGGCTCTTCCTCCATAGACGCCATGACCCCCCCCCCCCCCCCCCCCCTCCTCTCTGTGAGGACTGGCCAGGTTAGGAGACAGCTGGAGAGACTCCACCAGCGCAAGGCTGCAGGGTCTGACGGCATCGGCCCCGGGGTCCTGAAGACCTGACGCCGTCCAGCTGGCCGAGGTCCTACAACAACTCTTCAACCTGAGCCTGAAGCAAGAGGAAGTCCTGGTGCTGTGGAAGACATCCTGCCTGGTTCCTGTACCGAAGAAGACGACTCCATCCGGCTTCAATGACTACCGACCGGTTGCCCTCACATCTCATGTGATGAAGGTGCTGGAGAGGCTGGTCTTGACCCACCTCAGACCGCTGGTGAGATCTTCACTGCAATTTGCGTACCAGCCTCGTGTGGGAGTGGATGACGCCATCATCTACCTGCTGCAACGAGCTCAGTCTCACCTGGACGGAACCGGTGAATCTGTGAGAATCACCTTCTTTGATTTCTCCAGTGCATTTAACACCATCCAACCACTGCTGCTAAGTGAGAAACTGCGGGTGGTGGGGGTGGACACGTCCACCGTCTCCTGGATCACTGACTACCTGACAGGCAGACCACAGTTTGTCCGTCTGGGCAGTGTGCTGTCTGATACGGTGGTCAGTGGTACTAGAGCTCCACAGGGGACTGTTCTGTCTCCCTTCCTGTTCATCTTCTACACAACTGACTTCCAGTACAACTCAGAGTCCTGCCATCTGCAGAAGTTCTCTGATGACTCTGCAGTGGTAGGATGTATAAGGGATGGACGGGAGGACGAGTACAGGGCAGTAGTGGAGGACTTTGTGGAGTGGGCGGGAAGAAATCACCTGCTCCTGAACGTGGCCAAAACCAGAGAGATGGTGGTCGACTTCAGGAGGAAGACGACGGCTCCACAACCGCTGAGAGTTCTGGGAGAGGAGGTGGACATGGTGGAGGAGTACAAGTACCTGGGTGTCTCTATCGACAACAGACTGAACTGGAAGACCAACATCAACGCGGTCTACAAGAAGGGGACGAGTCAACTCTTTTTCTTGAGGAAACTTCGATCCTTCAATGTGTGCAGCGAGATGTTGGAGATGTTCTACCATCTGTTGTGGCCAGTGAACTGTACTTCGCTGTGGTCTGCTGGGGGAGCAGCATTGGAGCCGGCGACACCAACAGACTTAACAAACTGGTTAAGAAGGCCGGCTCCATCATCGGCTACAATCTGGACAGCCTGGAAAAGGTGGTGGAGAGGAGGACGCTGAACAAACTTATCCATATCGGATAATCCTGACCACCCTCTCCACCACCTGCTGCAGGGAAAGTGGAGCACGTTCTCCAATAGATTCCTCCAGCTCCACTTTCACAAGGACAGATACAGGAGATCATTCCTGCCCGCTGCAATAAGACTGTACAATAACTCACCTCTGGCAAAATCCATCACACAACAATAACACTGTTGTCTGTGTTTCTTGTTTGTTTAAATATAAATATATATATATATATATATACTGTACTGTATATACTGTATATACTGTGCATTTTTATATTTAATATTTTTTACTGTTATTTTATTGCTTTCCTGTATCTATAAATGCTGCTGTAGCGAAAACATTTCCCCTTGGGGATTAATAAAGTAACTACCTACCTACCTAAACTTTAGAAATGAAATATATTTGCATATTCATAGTTTCTTAATATTTCTAAAGCGCACGGAAGAAGATTCACAAGATAATTAAATTCTTTTTATGTTGAAAAACTTATCGGGCAAGATTATTCAAAGTAGACTCTTTTGGATCCATCTTTAAATATGTCCGGAGGGAATCTTTAACAAACAACAAATGGTTTTGTTCTTTTGGCCAGGATCATCTCAATCTGCACCGCGCTTTCAAAACTCCGACAGTCTAAGAGCCAAAAGTGACATCTGTGTTTCTTCTGCTGCTTCCAGACATATTAGATACATGAAGTAAGGTGTACACTGAAAACAATTTTTTTTTTAATTTTGTTTGTCCACTCAGAGAAAGGACACTTCATGTGGAAAGATTCGGTGCCATTCAATTTCAAAACACTCTCACTATCAAGCAGTTTTAGTTAGTAATCAGTTTATTTGGCGACATCATCTAACTGCCAGCTGTCTGTCATGTTTATCTGAGCTGCTACTGACAGCTGCATCATTTCAAAGCTTCATCTTTATCAGTGTTCTGTCTAAAAGCCCTCTTTCTTACAAGTAAACAAAAAACGCCCGAGGTTCTGGTTCACGCTTACTGAGAACATTGCTTGAATTTGTGAACGGGCATCATAATTTTGGTTTGATTGTAGGACGCAGCTGTTTTTCAGAAGTGTTCCAGATGTGTTTTTCTGCTGTGTGTGTGTGTGTGTGTGCGCGCGTTATGTTGATGTCCATCTAAACTGTTAAAGTGAAACGCTTCTGGCCGGTGGAGACGGACGCGTTCACTTTCATCTCGAACATGCACACAGGTGCACGTTAAATCACCGTAGCACTGTCTGTGGTGAGTTTCTCTCTCTTTGTCTCACACACACACACACACACACACACACACACACACACACACACACACACACACACACACACACACACACACACACACACACACACACACAAAAAAGGGCTCTCTTAACACTGCTGCATGCTTTGAAGATCAGAGCTGCGCTGCCAATGTCTCCTCTTCTTCAAACGCTCTGAATGATATCAGCTTTTATTTCAACCAGGGGCCCACTAACAAGATCATCAGCCATGTCACTTATCCGTAAAACACTTTCAGCCTCCATCAGTGAATTTTCATTAGTCTCTTTTTAGGTCAGATGTTGTTGTTTTTTTTTTTTGAAGGAGATAATTGCCCTCCATCAAAGATGTCTTCTTTTTAAAATCCTCACAGAAAACTCTGGCCTAATTAAGGGCGGGAGCGTCAGAGCAGCCGGAGCTGTCAACCTGAAGTATGACTGCTGACCGCCGGATTCCCTAATTGCCCCCGTTTCGATATCCACTCTCTCCTCCTCTTCCTCTGCCTCCTCTTCCTCTCCTCGTCTTCATTAGTTCTCAGCTTACTTCCCACCTCGGCGCTCCCTAATGACTGGTCAAACGTGCATGCCAGACAAACAGCTCCAAACAAGCCCTCCTGTATCGACTTTGCCCTGCAGCGCTCAACCTGCCGGGGAGAGTGTGTGTGTGTGTGTGTGTGTGTGTGTGTGTGTGTGTGTGTGTGTGTGTGTGTGTGTGTGTGTGTGTGTGTGTGTGTGTGTGTGTGTCGGCGCTCATCAGCACAATAGAAACAGGCTTGATTTCTCTCTAAAAACACACCGCCTCTGCCGCTGTGACTGGATTTGCGGTTTTCCCTGCAGTCGTTGAGATTCTACATTTAATTGGTAACTGCAGTCGCACCGCCCCTCACATCCGCTCCTCCTCCTCTGCTTGCTGCACACACTAATTGGTGTTTTGTTTCTCCGTTAGTTAATGCTCTATTCATTCACTGTTTCACTCTCCGTTTCACTGTAAAAATCCAATTCTGTGCTCCTTCCGGTCTTTGCCCTCCTCTACGGCTGGTTTTAATCATCTCATATCATAAATTGCACATTCTGCCTCTCACAGTAGAAACCGTGTAAAATCAACTTATTTCTAAGGGCATTTTTGTTAACTGTTATCAGATTTTTTTTTTTTTTTGTTAATGGCCTTTTTCACAGGCAATTTTACTGAATGATAAAATGAAAGACTAGCAGTGAAAAGTCACACTAGCTTCTGTCCAGTGAGATTTGTTACCCTGAACAGCTCAGTTAGATGACTATTTATTGTTTATTTTTTTAGCAGTTTGCTGTTTTTCATTTTTAGCCACGCTAGTAGGACGCTCTAGGGACTGTAATGTCCTTTTGTTGGATGTTTTTTCTTTTGGTCTGAAGTCAGCGTTTTCATTGATTCAGTGAAGTATTTAGCCAGTACACAGCAAATTCACATCTTTGGAATAAACTCTCTGAGTTCAAATCAACTCTTTTTGCTTGTACACGTGAGACCATCGAATTCACTCTCAAGCGGAGTGAAAATAACTTTTCTTGGAGTTGTTTTTTTCACACTTTTCAGGAGTTGAACTTGAACTCTTTGGGAGTTAAAACTCGACTCCCATGAAGAGTAAATTTGACTTTAACCTTGAGCTGTTTGAATGTGAAACTCTTTCACGGTGTTAACAGTCAACACTTAAGAGCGTGTATCGTTTGACATACAAGGAGTTAAAATGGCATCACACTATGAAGGTTTTTAGGTAAGACTGACAATAAGATAACATATTCATCACAGATTTATATTTAACAATTACTTGCAGTGTGATTAAATTCAGTGTGCAACAATTAATGCTGCATGAAAACTTTGTATAACAAGTTGTAAATTAACCAATGTATTGGTGCCACTGTGATTCCTACCTTGTACACTTATGGTTTTGAATGATAGCCTCATTTTATTTATCATTATGCCTTCATTGAAATATTAATAAACAGCATGTTTTAACAAAACTAAATATCATTTCTGCCCATCACTTAGATTTAATTTGGTTGCTTTATTCTCAAAAGTTACAAAGAAATAAGTCAGGCATCCTGGGAAATGCTAATACGGCAATAAAGCTGCGCAGTAAGCACCGGGAATCGTGTTGAATCGTGCTCCTCAACACTCAGCGAATGAACACCAGACTATTACCCCACCAGAGTAACACTGAACACAAGCTGGAGTCTTAATTTAGAAAATAAACTCCCAAAATCAAACTCTTTGTTTAACTCCAGGATATTTGACTCCAGAAATTTGCTGTGTGTCGATTTTTCCGCGTTCCCTTCTTACAACTTTCTTGTGATTTTTTCCTGTTGCACCGTCATCACACAAATATTTCAATTTGTCAAATGCAATCAGCCTCGGCTAATTAGTAAATGTTAGCAACCCGATACGCTAAACCAAGCTGGTGGAAATGTTGTCGTTGTGAGCAGTTTGTAACAGCAGTGTTTGGATTTAGCTCAAAGCATGGTCGTACCTTGAACTCTCTCGTCTCGGGCCCGGAGTGTACCACCTAAAAATACTTCAGGCCACGCAGGCATGCGTTGCAGTCTGAGCGTTGCAGCTAGGGGTCGCTATAGCACGAAAACAACACGAGCGAGGTGAGCTCGTAAACCAAAGTCATTTAGTAAACACAGTTACTGATGGGAATATAGTGAAGCGTAAAAGCTGCACACAGCCGCATGCCATACATGTAAATCATCTGCATGTGTACTTCATGACACGAAAACCATACAAACACACACGAATACCACATGATATAATAAAGTTAACTGTGGTCGGCAGGTGTCGGAGACAACAAAAAGATTTGAACAGGTAATGTCTGTGAAGACCTTAAATGTTGTTAATTAATATGGCAAGATAAACCACTTGCTCTCAATCAGTGTTGCACAAAAACTATGAATAAAACAAAAGTAATACGAGGGCATAATTATCAATGGTGCATCTAATGCAGGCCCAGAAACTGTCTGGGGGTCCCTTCATACATTCTAAACAGCCATTGAACATGACGATAAACCTTAATGATGATGATAAATATACCACCTTCCCACCTCATGTACAGCACTCATGGTTTAGGTCATTTGTTTCAATTGCAATGTTTCATTACCTGTAAACAAACTATTATTTCTACCCATCACTTGTTTACTTTGGTTAATTTATTCTCTGAAGCACAGGGAAACTACCGGCGGCTCGGGGGCCGCACAGAATATTTTGTCAATTAATAGCTGTACAGATAACTCTCATGCTTACAGTGTAATGTGTGTGCTTGTGTGCGGGCAAGAGCATGGATTTGGGGCGAGGGGAGGGGCCTAAGAAAAATGTTTGAGGCCAATCCCAGTTCTGTTGTGCTGCAGGGATAAATTAAACATCTGTAAAGCAGCGGGGCATGTTGACAAGTGTGCAAAGGAAGCAATAATCAGAAATAAGATAAAAGCGGCACTGCTCTCGCTATCAGTCAGCATTACACAGTTAAAATAAACAGCTGATGAATCAAAGTCATCCAGGTTCTTTGTCTGATGGAGACAGGGACACATTACAGCTTCGGTTTTTGCATTTGCTGGCTCTATAATGTCTTCCTTAATGTCTCTAATGTTTCATCTTAAACTTTGTACTGCTTACAGGCTGTGTGTTTCTCCCGCCCCACGTGACACTATAAAACATAACCAGTCACTCCCTAATGAGCCGTGCAGGACAAAAGCTGCATTCACAACCTACATTAGCAGGGTGACATACAACAGAAGACAAGTTCTGTGTGTGTGGAGGTCAGAAATTCCCCTTCTTTTCTTTTTTAAGAAACTTCAGAGAGCGCTTTTACCTCTCGCTACCATTAACATGTGAGGTGTGGTGGAAAGCCCTGCGACAGATGAGGCTACAGAAACAAAGACGTCTTCGACGAGCCTAAAGGTCAGGCCGGAGGAGGCCGGAGGAGGACGGAGGAGGCCGGAGGAGGCTGGAAAACGCTGCGCTCTGCTGTGGCACCCCTGGGCGATACCAGACAGCCAGACAGCGTCCCACTGGGCCAGATGATTACCGCCTCTCAACGCTCGCATTTACCGACCATATCCTCCATTTCGCATCCTTGAAGACCCGGCGTCCTCGCTAAAGCCCTCGCTCGATTCCCCCACCCCTCCCCCCTCCACCGCATTCACCCACATAAAATCGATATCAACATTCGAATGCTGTTTCTCCGCTCTGAGGGGGGAACGGCATACGTCAGGCGTAATGGTTCACTGCTGTGTAAGTATGTCTTTTCCTCCAGGGACCAAGCTGAGTTGGAAGGGGAGGAGGGGGGGAGGGAGGGAGGGTTGAGTGAGGAATTAAAGCTGATTTCATGCCCCCTTAACATCCGTGTGAGTTTTAACCACCAGTTATTGCCTGTGTTACCCATGAGCAGCGAAGGGCTGCGAGCGCTGAACACGAAGCCAATCAGGGCGGCTGCGCAGCACAGCCTCTCTCAGCTACAATCACATCGCAATAATATCTGATTATACGAGTCCTTTATGCCCCCCCCCCCGTGTTGTTTAATCACATCCTCTTGCACACAGCCCTCAACGATAGCGGCCTCCTGACTCGCACACGACGTCCAAAACAGCCTTGATATCACAGGAAACACAATCCGGACCGGCGAGCGGCTCTTTCTCTTCTGTCCCGAAACGCTCCCATTCCACGCCGCCTCCCTCCGCGCTCCAGGATACCGCCTCCCCGGGCGGTCCGGAGCCGAGCCGCCTCTCCCTTTCATCCCCCTCCACCGTCTCTCAAGGTTAA
This sequence comes from Embiotoca jacksoni, assembly GCF_022577435.1. Taxonomy (NCBI): domain Eukaryota; kingdom Metazoa; phylum Chordata; class Actinopteri; family Embiotocidae; genus Embiotoca; species Embiotoca jacksoni. The sequence goes on along the minus strand of NW_027185363.1, from coordinate 11,326,334 downwards.
TCCGCCCAGCTTTGACAGCCATGTTTGGCTCGGGTCAGGAAGTCAGGCAGGGTGAGCGGGCGGGCAGGCAGTGATGGCTCCCGCAGCCCCCCACCCCCCTCCCTTGAAGGACAGGCTCGGCGGAGGCAAAGGCGGGTTTCGGATGCCGACAGAATGAGGAAACAGAGGAGGGTGGCGTCCGCTGTCTGGGTTGTCGCTCCGGCAGGCGGAGCGTGGGATGTGAATGGCTGTTGTCTGTCTGCATGTTGTTGCTTTTCTACCTTTACTAGGCCAAAGTCGATGGATGGATGGGCTTAATGAAACCAGGGCAGGCTCCTGGTGAGTGCAACAAGTAGGACAAGGTTACCATTTGTCCCTCCTTGGATGAAAACTACTCTCTGAACTGAAAACTAAACTGATGTTCTGTGAGTTCATTTTAAATGGGATACAATGCACCACACGGGGAAACTTTCTTTTATACTTTCATTATGAAGTCCTCTCATTTTTACCGGAGAGATTACAATTGTAGCTGTGTCGTCACAGTTTCTGTAACCAGAGTTATCCAATGCAATCTAGAGCTTTATGGTTTAGTTAATGCATCAGTTAATTGATTGACAGAAAATTGATGCTTATTTAAGTCCTGATAGTAAGAATTCACTCGGCCCAACTTCTGAAATCGCAAGAGTTTTTAATTTTTATCAGTTTGTTGGGTTTAGTTTTGATTATTAGTCAAACAAAAGAAGACTTTCTGTAATTTTTCACTATTTTATGACTGTTTCAAATCAAAAGATTAATCAAGAAAAAAAATGAACAGATTAGATATTAAACTAGATTTACTGCCTAGCTGTTGAATACCTCCGCTAACCACTCAAGTTGTAGTTTACGTGCATATCTGTCCAAACCCATATAGATAGTAAACTCACAGTGACCCTGACCTTTGACCTTTGAATACCGAACTCTATACACGTCATATCCTTGTGTCTACGTGAACGCTTTTTGGCAAATTTGAAGAAGGTCCCTCAGGGTGTTCCAGGAGAATGGGAAAGACGTGAGGTCGCAGTGACCTTGAGCTTTGACATTTGACCTCCAAAAAAATCAGAACAGTCCATTCCATCGTTGATCCAAAGGAAACATTCATGACAAATTAGAAGAAACACCAAGTTTAAAGAAGGTTGGACGAGCGCTTGTCGAGATGCACAGAAGACAAACATATAGTCAGAGATTCCTGAAATTATAAACTGTGAGTTTTCATGTCAAATATTGAAACAATGCGGCGAAGGAGAATATCGAGGAGGCATCTGTTGGATAAAACTACCTTAGTTTGTTGTACGCCAGCAGAACGACTCTGCCCTGCCACTAACTCCACACGTCGCCCATTTTAAGCAGAACTGTGGACCTGTGTGGTCTGATTGTGAATTGTACTCCCGAAATTGTTTTGTATTGTGTCGAATTTCCTTCAAAAAAATAATGACTTCCTGGAAAAGACAGAAGAGCTTTTAGTTCGAGAGAAAACGCTTCGTGAAATGCTTCTTTCTTATCTCTATTTTTGCCTCCAGTACGACTAAAGAGCCCAACGGTAATCACAATCCATTATTTAGTTTGGATTTTTCACTGGAGTTACATTATTGATCACAGCTTTGATCAGGTGTTGTAACCAGACATGACGTATACTTAAAAAAAAAAAAAAAAAACGGAACACCCAGCGTTTAGACGTCGAAAATCTTTTAATTATGATCAAAGGCGTTTTGTTCAGCGAGGAAGAACAAGGCCAGCGATTTCGGATACATAAATGATAGATGTGTCTTGAATTATAAACCATTTATTGCATGAATCATTAAACGGAGCACAATTATCACTGCTGTTTTTCGAGGATAAATTTGATTCGAGTGCAATTTTCCGTTCCTGGGAGTCGGCGGGCGCTCGCTCGCTCGCATCCGGCTCCTCGGTAAACCGCAGTTCACCTGGACTCAATCGCCTCGACTCAAACCGCCGTATTGGACGGGTCATGTAATTCCGGCTGAAATGGAGAGCCTTCTCCAGACCGTCCAGCCCATTTCTCCGTAATAGCCTGACCGAGCTCCCTGAAGAGGCCAATTCTGGCCAGCAAAGGCCCACTTAAATTCTCAGTGAGACAGAGGAAGAGAGAATAAGGTCTGTGGAGCCACTTAAAAGCCCCTGGGTAAAAATGGGATTTCTGACCTGCTCCACCGGTGTCGCAGCTTTACAGGCAGATTGGCTGTCAAGGCGCTGCCAGGTGAGCGAGAGAGAGAGAGAGAGAGAGAGAGAGAGAGAGAGAGAGGAGGGGAGGAGTGGATGGATGGATAATGCTGCTGCTGCTTCTGCTGGTGATGATGTAGACCACCAGGACCTCATTAGCTCAACATTTCATCAAACACCGTGGCAGCAGGGTGGCTCTCACTGCCTCCATATATCTCTTTCGCCCTCCTTTCCGTTTCCTTGTTTTTATCGCTTTTCTCGCTCCTTCCGTGGTCTCCTCTTCTCTGCCTCTCTTCCTGCACCTGAAGGTCTCATTAACAGGATGAGTCCGTTCTGCCGCTAATCTTGCCACTAAGTCAAAGTCAACAGATGACGGCGATAATGACGCGCACGCGCGCACGCACGCACACACACACATCTATCTCGAACCATTTGTTCTTGGTAATGCCAAGAAAATGTAAATTTGTTATGACCGTAAGAATATAAATAAGGGTGATATTTCAGGGCACATTAAAAGGCTCTGCAGCCCGGTTTAAATATCATTCATTTTGAGCGCAGGGTCCCGTGTGGAAGCCGGGAAAATCACAGACACACCCACGCGCACGTGTGCAGCAGCCGCACCACACACTAATTTCACATAGAAACAACTTAACGTACACAAATAGTTCCGTGTTGCTGATTTCAGTGCATGATGGAGGGGAAAAACAGGCCACACGCTTATGTGAATCTGATAATCTGGATCTTTAACAAAAAAAAAGAGGGCAACTGTTTAAAAATGCAGCAAGATGTTGCAAGTTACATTATTATAGCTATAAACGCAATTTAAAATCAACAAATTATCAAAACGTGCTGCATTTGGTGGAACATGTCCAGGTTCTTTTAAATTGTGTTAACACAGAAATGTCTACACTGGTGCAACTAAAAATTATTTTCATCAGTTACTTTAATTAAATCTGTCGTTTATCAGTTTGGTTGATAAAATGTTGGAAAATGGTCCAAGTTCACATGTTCAGGATATTTAAATAACATGAAGACTAAAACAAGCAAATAATTGAAAAAGTTTTCATAAATGATGAACTGCCTATCAAAATTAATTTAAACTTTTATCTATCTGTTTATTGACCAGATGTTTTTGTTCAGCTTCCTCTGTTGTTCAAGCAAATGTTTTTTTTTAATTTATTCCTTTTAGTGGGTGTAACAGTGTTTGTTACAAGCCAGATTTGTTCAGAGTTCGTTTTTTTAACAATATGGTGAAAACAAAATTTGGTTTTAGGGTTTAAGTTAGAGTTAGAGTTAGGTTTATGTTTAGGTTTGGGTTTGGGGTTAGGCACTTAGCTGGGGTGGTTAAAGTCAGGGTAAGGGGTGAGGGAATGCATCCTCTAAATGAGTGTCCTCACAAAGATAGAAAGACATGACTGTGTGTGTGTGAGCATGTTTCTTTTATATTTGTGGACCAATTTGCTTCAACACCACAATTAAGACTTAGTTTAAGGGTTCGAGGTTAGAGTTAGTTTTAGGGTTAGGCACCTAAGTTGAGATGGTTTGGGGCCAGGAGATGGATTATGTCAATGAATGTCCTCACAAAGATAGAAAGAGAAGCGCGCGCACACGCGCGCGCGCGTGTGTGTGTGTGTGTGTGTGTGTGTGTGTGTGTGTGTGTGTGTGAGAGAGAAAAAAAAAAAGTATGTCTGTCCTGAAAGTACATAAGTACATATATGTACTACACATGGGTACTAATACACCGTGGGCACTCATCTGCACATACATGAAATATCCCCTGATCAGGTGTAAACTACGTCCGGTTTGTTTTCTTGCTGCTTTGATACACCGGTGATTCGCCGTTAACCATCAACATGGTCATTAGTATGCTGTGGACGTGGAGGTATTTATTCCATCAGTGGTATGTTTCATTCTAAACACTGTAGAGGTTCGTGTTTAATAAGAATTATTCCACGTGAACTTCATGCGCCAGAATGGTTTTGAAGACAAACACAAACACACACACACACACACACACACACACACACATATACACATCCCTCTGTTGTGTGCGAGTGGGTGAAATATTTAAGGCGAATCCTTTGGAAGACCCCGAGGTTTCTACCAATCGCAAAGCAATATGACAAGCTACATACACCCAGGGGGCTCTGTCGCTACCCATTTGTCAACAAAGCATTTTCAGCCTCAGACACACAGTGAAGTTCCCTGAGGTGTGCACTTCTGACTGCTTTGCATATTTCTGTATAAACCAAGGCTAAACACAACTTCAGAGCATTTTTGACTTGTGAAAAAAAAAAATAGAGTTTCTAGACTTCCGAATAGAAAAATCCCGCTGCCGTGCTGCAGGTCCGTCCACAGGGGAAAAGAGGAAGAGATGTTTGAAAGATCGACTTCATTATTTTTCTCTGTTTACCGATTCCTGTTTTTGTTTTTTTTGTCCTTGTTTTTCCTGCCTCCACCACTCAAGCCTCTCAGGATGCACTGCCACACCTGCGCCCTGGTGACCAGCTCGGGCCACCTCGTCGGAGGCGGCCGGGGCGACGAGATCGACCGGGCCGAGTGCGTCATCCGCATGAACGACGCTCCCACCGCCAGGGGTTACGCCCGCGACGTCGGCCGCCGCACCTCCCTCCGCGTCATCGCTCACTCCAGCATGCAGCGGGTCCTGCGGAGTCGCCACGAGCTGCTCAACGCCAGCCAGGACACGGTGTTCATCTTCTGGGGCCCCAGCAACTACATGAGGCGCGACGGGAAGGGCCTGGTGTACAACAACCTGAGGCTGATGAACCAGGTGCTGCCCAAGCTCAAAGTCTACATCATCTCCTGGCAGAAGATGCTGCAGTTTGACGAGCTCTTCAAGAAGGAGACGGGCAAGGACAGGTGAGGGCATCAGTTGCATCAGGCAGCGGGTCCAAACATTTGTGGGTTCAAGATTCTCAATTCTTGTTTTCATTATTGTTGTTGTTTCATTACAGTATTAAAGCGCGTTTTGCACAATAAATTAGTCCATTTCTACCCCTAAAGTTAATCATTTTTGCCGCATGATTTAGACCACCTGAAAGCGTGCCGGTATGCACGTGCAATGCAAGCTGCTGGAGCAGTATTTTCATTCAATTCAAAACACTGCACCAAATGCTTTTCGATTTATTTACCAATTGCCAAGATTGCACTAGTAAATCTATAAAACTCAGTGTGCAGTTGTTTATTTTTCTGTCAATACAGTTTGAGAATTTAGTAACACGGTACATACAGCACCTGCGGGAGGCACCTAAATTAGAGCCGCGAGAGTTGGCTGTAGAAAAGGCCTTTCATGTCCTGCCCTTGAAAATCAAGCACAAGGTGCGAGCTGCTTTCATTCAGAAAGTCGGAGAGGTTGGAGATTCCCGCGACGAAGTGAGCGCACTTTCGAGTGAACCGTTTGAAAGCGGTGAAGAAGGTAACGCAGCTGACCAAAGAAAACCCAAGTCCTCTGCTCGTGTGCGATGTCCAAATGTCTCCGTGAACACGGATCCGAGCCCCTGCAACACTTTGTTTGAAGCTGAGCAGCGTCGAAGGACTCGGTTATAATGAGTCCGAGCTGACTTCTCAGTCCCGTGGCCATTAACGCCTAATGAAAAGCCGGCCGTGCGATCGCACTCTGTTTGTGTCTCCCTCTCTTTGTGTCGCCGGAGATTGAATCGGACTCCGGCTTAAGATGCCACATGATAGATACTGTTTATCCTCTGCAGCATCGGGCTTTAACATCTGCCAGACTTATTTGAGGCCATTTCTACTCTGTGGAGGCAGAAAGAAATGAAGCCGTAAAGCGTTAGTGTTTGAGATAAATTTCCATTTGCATGCGAAAAGAGCTGAACCTTTATGGAAAAACAATATTTGACCTCATTTAGAAAATGAAGCCTATTGTCTTTTAAGAACCGGGAGCCCGTGAATGGAGCATTAATAGCAGAGTTTCTGGGTAATCAGCTGTCTGGTCCGCAACCCTGCAAGCTTGTAATTGTAATTATGGGTTATGCCATTTCAGTAAAGGTAATAAAGATGGTGTGGGACGATGCCACATCCACCCATTTTAATAACACCGGCAGGGAGGGGCGATGCAAACCAGGTGTCCCTCTGCATCTTTTGTGTTAAATTGCCGAGATAGAATGAGCCTCAACTGGTCATTAAAGGCAAATTAGCTTTTGAAATATTTTTTTTTTCTAGCCAGCGTTTTATGTTCCCGTAATGCCGCATTGTAATCACTAACAGCTCCTCTGAGGTTTGTACTGGACGCATTTGGGGGCACGATGCTGGAATAAAATGTGTGGTGGGTGGAGCTCAATCACGTATCAAAAAGATCACGCGGGTATTTCCTCTTTAAAGCAAATCTGTGTTAAAAAAAAAAAAAAAAAAACGAAACACGTAGACCGGGTCAACTGAAGCCACGGCAGTGTTAAAAAAAATTTTTTTTTTAAAAAAGACGCCGCGGTGACTTATGAGAAAAGGTCAAAAAGTAGAAAATAGAAGAGGCGCAGCAGGCCAGCTGCGCAGCGGAGAGCGACGCCAGAGGTACACCTGTGGACGATACACGGAGCAGAGAGGAACACAGGATGAAATGGAACCAGACCTCCTCTCTGACGATCACAAACAAATGCCTCCAATACCTGGTGCATCCATTTATCTAGAAATACTCCTGAGAACACTTGAAAGGCTCGGCAGTAAAAAAAAAAAAAAAAAAAACGCAAAAAAAATGCAAAATGAGAAGAATAAGAGTAACCTTTAAAGGCCACGCACACACACACACACACACACACACGTTTTCAGTCATTTTGACTGATAGGACTTCTGCCCGGGTTGAAGGTGGGCAAACCGATATGCCGGGACACACGAAATGTCACCGGACTCCTTAAACTACAACAAAAGATGATCGAGGCGTCATTTGTCACACAAACACGACGTGCGTCTTCATTCGCACGCGTCATTTTCAAGTTGCGACAGAATGAAAAAGCAACGTAGCGCCACGTGGACAGAATAAATCACGATCGGCGGCAGGCAAAAAGCGTCGGACGTGCGTGGGACGACAAGGCGGCTGCGCCGCTCCTCTGATGAACACGTCAGATTCCCACCATGTTTTCGACTTTTGTTTTTCATTGTTTGAGCTTCGACTGGAGAGTTTTTAATTATACCACTTCTCCCCCCCCCCCCCACCTCCCCACTCAGTTTAATGACACTGAAGTGGAGACACGCGTGACAGCGGTGGGCGGAAACCCGCTTCCTTCGGGGTCTGACACGCAGCAGACTCTGAAATAATCTGAGCCGAACCGGTCGGGTGCTGGCGGGCTCAGGTGGCGAATTAAAACCCGCTGACCTGTTTGTTCAGACTTTTACAAACGTGAAATGTGTCATAAATTTGGAACAGATGGCGCTTTAAAATGAGGCTGCGGTGAGCAAAGGTGTCGTGCTGCGTTGAAGACCTGTTGCTTCGACTCCTCTCCTTCCGTTTCTGTAAGTACTCAGGTGCTTATTTGCTTCTATATTCGTTGGACGTACGTGGCCGTTTGCATACTGGGCTCGGAAATGAAGCCTGATTACAAGTGGTCATTTGAGACGCCCTGTGGAGACCCCTGGTGATGAACTGCCGTACGTGTTGGAGCTGCTGATTACCCAGGATGCATTCTGTTAAATGTGAACGGGGCCTCATTTGTGTGTTCACACGCTTTGGCCAATAAACCTCGTTGACATTAGACAACGCTTCAAAACATAAAGATGTTCATGCAAAGATTCTACAAATTATGAACATCGAATCAGTTCATCTTTGGGCCAACGTTTGGGCTGAGATCGGGGGGGGGGGGGGGGGGGGGAATTCCCTCGTTAAATATCGGCTTCTCAAGCGTGGGACAGGTATGAGGTCGCAGTGACTTTGACCTTTGACCTTTGAAAATATGCAAACAAAAGAAGCTCCTGCTTTATTATTCCTGCCATCCCCCCCAAAAAAAGGCGATGAAACAGAAAGCCGCGATGAGGCAGGAGGTGCCGTGGAAGTTAAGTAAATTCAGACGGGACCAGAAAAAGTGAAGAAGCCCCAATTACCAATCAACCCCAAACAACCTGCAATCACTGCAGTCAGTCAAGTCGAAGGCGTCGGGGAGAAACTTCACGCGTCTGCCGGTAAAAACCGCAAGCAAAAATAGAACTTCATTATTTATTTATATTTTTTTTTGCACACTGATGTGAATCGTCTTAAGTCCTGAGATAATGACGCTCGGCAGGTGTTGAACTAATTGCACCCAATCACACATTACACATTGAGCAGTTGCAAAACAACCAATAAACTCAAAGACAAAGCACCTGCATTTTGGAGACGAACGCGATGAAACAACAACAACAACAACAAAAAAAACAAAAGAGCCGAAAAAGTCGTTCCCCTATCAGTTCTGGTTTAATTAGAGCTGCGCGCTTATTAAATGCTATCTGGAAACCAGCCGTCTCCTTTATTAATAAATACCAAGTCTGAAAATAATCTCCACTTTTTTTTTTTCCCTCACTATAATAATAGAAATGCGATTTTTTTTTGAGACTCGAGGATCAACAAACAATTAAACTCCCCGTCAAACGGGTGCGTTTGCGAGATTTACAAAACCAAAACTGTGCAAACACGTTTTTTTTGCACAGTTTTTTTTTTCTAATTTGCAAAAGGGATTTGCTGCGTGTTTGAGGAAGGTGGGCTGTTGTTAGATTAAAAACCCGGTGGCCGTGTTTGCGTACCGGCGCAAACCGTCGTGTCCCAGACGGCCCGGGGTCCCGTCTTAATTAAAGGAAAATGAGAAGTCTGCGCTCCGGGCGGACTCTCGATGAAGGTGAAAGTCGGACCGAGGCGCGCCGTCGTCCGACCGATCGGGCCGAGGGAGTCTGGGACCGTTTGGCCCACGCGGCGGGAAAATAACCGGCGCGTTTCTCCGGCGAACGCGGCGTCGTGTTGAAGTTGGGATTTGGGAGAAATGAAGGAGGGAGCGGAAGAGGGTCGTCGTTTGCTCGATTAAAAGAGGAGACTAAAACTGAGCCCGGGTCTAAAAACCAATATTATCGGCGCGTATTTACCCTCCGCTGTCCGCTTTGATTGACTGAACTCGAGTGTGAAATGAACGCTCCGCGCGGCGAAGCCTCGCCGGCGCAACGCGGCCGTGTTCTCCTTCCGGAGCTGCGCTCGGGCGGTCCCGTCTGCGACGTCCGACCGACTCCCTTCGACGCCGGAAACGTTTCCTCGCGTTCCCTTACGGCTTCCCGGGAAGACCCCCCCCCCCCATCCCCCCCAAGAAGATATGTTCAAAGGAAAAGCGCTAAAACGGGCCTTTGATTTCAGGATATTTGCCTGACGTCTATCCCCGCCCCGACAGCCGTGGGATCGGCGTGAAATGCGGCACGGGGCGTTTGCCGGCAGGCCGACAGCTTGACGCGCACGGTAACGCGGACGACGGCCGTTGGGAAGGTCGACGTTTCCCTCGGACGTCGGCTGCCGTCCGAGTTTACGAAGACAAACTCTTACATGGCTGAAATTACGACGTATTAGTTTAACATTCAATGGAAAAAAAAAAAAAAAAAAAAAAGAAGAACCTCCGCGACCTCTTAACATTTCCGTAAATGTCAGCAAACCCATCGCAACTCGTTAACTCGGGGTCCATGGAACGTTTCGAGTCCTGACGTCGTGAATGCCGCGCCGAGGGGCGCCGCTCACGCGGAGTCTTTCTGGTGCACACAAATCAAATAAATACGACCCCATTCGAACGCACCGTCTGTATCTTCTGCCCTCGACGCTGCGCCCTTGCAGATGTTTGCATCATTTTCCCGTCTGCTCGCGTTACTTCGGCATCTCGTTGCAATCGCCCGTCGTCTCTCTGCGTCTTTCTGTCTTTGTGGTCCTTTTCTCTCGGGTTGTGTCTCTTCGTGGGTTTTTTTTTTTTTTTTTTTTGGGGGGGGTCTCTGCAGTCACCTTCTGGGCGTCTTTCTGAAATATTTTGCGATTGAATACGGCAGCTGCCCTTTGACCTTCTGAGCCTCCGAGCCGCCTCCGGGCCTCGGGATGATCGCGAAATGCGACCGGCCTTCACTCAAAGTAAAGCGAGTTAAATATTGCAAAAGGGGCGTCTAAAAAAAAAAGACATCGGATCCCGATGCGTTATTCCACCCGCTGGTCACGATCCCACCGGGAGGACGAGGCCGAGCTGTTGGCTCAAGAGGGCAGCGTGGCGAGATGCGCAGCTGCGTCTGAGGCGGCCCGAAGGGCTCCCGATTCATCACGGCTGAATTTTGGACCGTAAACTCGACGGGCGAGCTCATATCTGAATATCATCGCACTGTTTTTTTTTCTTTTTTTTTCTTTTTTTATGCACCGATTCATTTCTAAATTGATTTGATGAATATCGAAAAGCGTCTCGGATAGCAGCAGCTGATCTCGTCCGCACGACTGTTCTCGGGAGAGATTACAGATGCGGCCGCGGCTCGGCGAGCTCGCCGTCGCCGACGCTTTTGTTGCCACGGCGCTGAACAAGACTCATCCGGGCTGGCAGCTCTGCGGGCTACTCGGCCGACGCTCCGAGCTGAATGCAGCGCGACGACGCCGAGTTGCCGATATTTAACAAGCAATACGGTGTCAACGGTGGGCCGGGAGGTTATTTCCTTGCAACGAATAGCAACTAATAAAAGGAGCCTTCAAGTACAATTTGAATAAAAAAAATAAAGCGCAATCAAGTCAGGTCACAAATTGGCAGACGAACGCGTTGGTTTTTTTTTTTTTTAGATGCCGCTTTCAAATGACCTTCAAACTCTTGACCTCGTGGTGACGACGTAGGAAGCGGGGAGGATCGACATTTTCCTCACACGCAGGCTGTCATCTTTAAGATACGAAGACAAAACTCTGCATGACTGAAATTACAACATATTAGCTGGACGTCCGACAAAAAAAAAATGAACTTCTGCGACCTTCTGCCATTTCCGCGAACGTAAATCGTCGGCGAACACGTCACAACTTGTGAACTCGAGGCTCATTCAAACCTCCGAGTTCAGACGTCGTGAATTTCATTTCAGCGTATTATATCTCTTTTTATTTTATCTCTGTCCCGAGAACCCCCCCACCCCCACCAAAACAAAAACAACAACAACCTGTTATTTTCATTTGATTTTCTCTTTAAACTTAAAGGTTTTCGAGGTTCTTTAGAAGTGGTGCGAGTTTCATGACTCTTGAGCCCATTAAATCTTTTCACAACCAACCAGGAATTCTTCAAAAATGCATGATCGTCTGGCTGGAAGGTTGTTGGTTTTTTTTTTTTTTGGTTTTTTTTACATCTGACAGCCTGCAATCCCGCGAGAGAGCCAACTTGGACGGACGTTTAGATTTAAAGAGATTTTCTAATGCAGTGTAAATAGCATTTAATATTTCTTCCGTAACAGCACATCCCAGAAAAAAACAAAAAAACAAAACACGATTAGTGCTCATTTATTTGCCGTGTGAAAGCAGGCGGATCGTTCGGGCTGCCGAAGCCGTGTCATTTCAACTATCGGCACTACAAGCAGACCAACGCTACTTTCTGATTAAGGGTTTGATTATTTGACAGGGTTCTTTTGTATCAGTCGATATGTGGGATGGATCTGTATTTTAATGAAGCTGTGGGGGGAACTTGAATGATCTTGCAGTCAGGAAAAAAGAAAAATCGACCTCTGGATTTAAAATGAATCTTTATTCTGCCGTTATACACCGACGTGAGATTTCCTGCTCATCTATCCCGGTTAATCACATTAAAATTAAAAAAAACATTATAAAAAATTAAATAAGGTGCAGTTTTCATCCTGGTGATCTCCCACGCGCGAAACCCATCTGACGGCCTCCTCTCCCTCCCTCTGCACCCTCCACCTTTTTCCTCCGCAGGAGGATATCAAACTCCTGGCTGAGCACCGGCTGGTTCACCATGACCATCGCCCTGGAGCTGTGCGATAGGATCAATGTCTACGGCATGGTGGCCCCCGACTTCTGCAGGTGAGATGTCGCAGCCGAATGAAAAAAAGATCCTCACCAACAAGCACCTTCACCGAGCGCGGCTGCGCACGCACTCGCTTCGAAGTGTATATAAATTCATAGCGGCACGGCCGCCTGATAAGAAAGATAGAAACTAAATATATTCGGGGAGCCGATAATACAATTTCAGTGCGGCTGCAGATGTTTTTGGAATACTTAAATGGTTCGTGTGTTTGGTAAAAATGAATTCAGTAAACAGGCAAATGTTCTTCATGTTGAAAGAAAAAGGCAGAACTCAAAAATGTAAGATTTATATCACATTCCACGCACAGTGCATGATTTTAGAAGAAAACAGCACGGCTAAAGGCCTCTGGTTTTTTCAAAAATAATATTCAGATTGTAACTAGGTAGATTTTTGAAAGTCTGGACACCAATAAAAAAAAAAACACACTTGGAGGTGGTTTGAAATGTGATTTTTTTGTTTTTTGTTGAGATATGTCTCTGGTGGCTCAGATTGAATTTCTTGCGTGACCCGCAACACGACATGCAACGATGATGTCATTTTTTTAGAGCGACAGAGTGAGCAGAATCTGTGCAACCACGAGCCGAGGGAATTCCCAATTCGTATTTTGAGGCGCTACAAATTGTATCCGGTCACGAAACAGAAGTACCAGACAGTTGTTGCCGTGGAGATGTTTCACCATCCTGTCTAGTTGCTTTGCTGTAAATGTTGCAGACGGAAAAAAGTTTCAAATCGTCTCGCAAATCTTTGGTCTGAAATACCCTTTAAAAAAAATTAACAAAACTCCACGATTCTTAGTTTCAAGTAATTACAGCTATTGAAAACAGAATTATCAGTATTATATTCCCATTTCTGCCTCTGGAGCCGCACAAATCCTACACACTGGACCTTTAATCTATAGACAGCTTTGTTCACCCTGCCTTTGTTCACCCTTTCGCGTTGGTGTCTTGGCTTTGCTTTCTGCACCATTTAACATTCCCACAACAAGCTTTTCACATTTTTCATTCACTGCAGTGTGACGTCAATACAAATATCCAACAATTGACCGGCACACAATGGAGTATTTCCTACCGTGGGTAGCAGAGGACACGCTGGTTCTGCACTTCTAAATTTAGGGAGAAGAAAGCCACATTTCTTCTGCCACATTTTAAATAAGGCTCTGGATTATTCAGTATGGAAATACAGGCTTGAGGGCATCCAGCCATGAACTGGAACCCGTTTACATGAAGGATAATACCACACGTGTAGCTCAAAGGCTTTTTACTTGAGGATTCCTCTTTTAAAACAGTTTCTCAAAATGGTTTTAGTCAGGCCGAGACAGCCACTGTAACGCTGGTGAGACGGTGAGAGGCCAACTTTATCTCGCAGCCAAATATCTCTGCTGGTGCGCGGCACGTTTCTGTTTCTGTTGTAAGACGACTACAATAATCTGAGTTTCAGCAGTATTTCGAGAATTTATGTCTCTCCTTTCTTGTTCAACTCTTATCAAAGAGTTAGAAATTATGGCGAAACACGATCGTGCACATCAGCCGTCTTTTTAAACGTGGTGTATTTAACTGCTGAAATGTGTTAGTTATTTTCCCCTGAGGCACATTACCACATTGATTTATAAAATGAAATGCGGAAAATAATGTAACTTTTGGGACAACACATTTTTTCAATGAATGCCAAGTTAAGGGTTATTTTCCACCATAGAGAAGCCATGAAGAAGCAGTCAGTTGTTTATCTGAAAGTTAAAAGATCTAATATCAGACGCATGGGTTTAAATTTCTCTGCACGTCCTCTATTAGTGAGACTCTGGATGACATTTACATTTTTAAAGTTAATCTCCTGGCATTGATTAAACCCCTAAAAACTAATCTCAGTTAATCAATGCTACATATTTAGACATTTCTTTAATAGAAAAAAAAAATCCTCTGATGCCTTTAAGTGGCCTCGATGTAACTCGACACCTTTGCCTTCACAGGTTATGTGCAAATCGATGAATATGCAAACAGTCTCAGCCTCTATCTCATAGATTGAATATAAAAGTGGACATCGGCTCTGGGTCTGAAAAATGAGGCCGACGCGGAAATATCTTAAACTGCAATACCGCCGAGTGCCACCAGGGGCTCGCTCCAAAAAGGTTCTGGCTCCATAGACTCCCATTGCACTTCACTTATGAGATTCGAAGTGAATACATTTTTTTTTCAATAATAAGTCATTTTGGTGTCTGTGCCTGAAGTCACTCCTTGTTATTAGTTTTCTGGTGATCCATCTAAAACAAATGTCATCATTAATTAGAAATTAGGCCTCAAAAAGAGGTGTTTTTGGGGGCGTGTTTGATTGACAGGCCTGTGGCAATAGACACTTCACAACTGCACTGACGAACACAGAAGGGAGAAGCTCTGTACTAAATGCAACCACAGCGAAAGCCACAAAGCAAAAAAAAAAAAAAAAAAGCACCCGGGACGAAGAAGTAGAGAATTATTACCCGTCTACTGTATATTCACTGTGCAGTTTTCACAGACTCCTGGTGGCTTTGCAGAGCTGAGATTCAGACCGTGAACACGATGCTGGTCCCATAAAGGAGAAATGCAAAGCACTCTGGGAAACGCAGAGGTTTCTGGCTGCTTCTTGCTCCTGGCAACGATCTCATCCAGCCTCGTTAGCAGAGTTTAACGGTTTGAGTTACAGCTCACGTCTCATCCGTCTCAGCCAGCACTTTAATTGGGGGGATTTTATTGAACAAGAAACAAATCTTATTAGATTTCTCAATAAAATAGAGCAAACTGTAAAACGTTCATTATATCTTTGTCCCCGGCTCCGATTATTTGCGGGATTATTTTTTTTTATTTTAGATTTCAATACAAATTCTATCTCAACAATAATGAAGAGGGAAGGCTGCCTCTTGAAGGCTGACTTTAGTGACTCCCTCCTCCTCTTATTTTCTTCTTCTTTTTTTTTTTATCCACCTCGCCGACTCTCTTTAAAAGACGCAGAGTTGTTATCCACGTTGTTAACCTGGTTTTAAAGTAGCCCCCTCTGTTCTTTCTGTGAAAGAAATGCATTTGAAAAGTGCATTAACTCTCTTGAAGCAAACGGCGCTTTTAACAGACTCACCAAGTCCCTTTTTTTTTGTTTGTTTGGACCCCCTCTAATTTTAACATAGTCGCTGAGAATCTCAAAGCAAAAATTATTACGCTTTTAGAAAACGCCGGAACATCGCGGCGAGGTGGATTTTTCTCCAGTTCGAGCTTATTTCTCGAGGCAATTTTGCCTTCATTTCACCGCCGGCGTGCGCGGAGCGGCCGTGGGGATGACATGAAACGGCTGTCGTCAGACGTGCTGCGCCACCGAACGAATTCACTTCCACGGAGAGGAACTTCTGCCGAAAGTTTCAACGAGGTGTTGATTTTTCTTTAGAGACAGAAGAGCGCAGCGGAGACTTAATTGTTTCTAAAAAAAAAAAAAAAAAATCTTCAAGAAAATGTGATTTGAAATCGTCTTGAATAGGACAAAGCGTGAATGTGCGAGCGGACGCATCTCCCCCGTCCCGGGCTTCACGCGCTCTTTTCTTCGCTCGCTATTGAAGCATTTTGAGAGACGCGAACAAACAGTATTCTTCTCCCGACAGCTCAGATTACTTCACGACGCCGCGTACAAAAGGCAGTGCAGTCCTGAGGTACGTCGGCCGTCTGTCGGCTCGGAGTGAATGGAAACTCTGCACGTATATGGGGGGGGGGGGGGGGGGGGGGGGGGGGCATGTAATAAAAAAATGCGATGATTAATATATCAAGATAAATGACCCGACGGACATGCTGAAACGCGGCGAATGAAATGCCTCATTATTATATCAGAGTATTCTGAGGTTTTATGTCAGACGTGTTTCAAAAAAGAAAGAGACCGACTGAACTCGCGTGCAGCGAAATTAAAAGACCGAAAAGCATACGAGCAAGAAAGTCCGGTTTTATCGCCGTCGAACTGATTTAGATGGAAAATAATGGTGGTTCCTTTAGACGGCGAATGAAGCATATGGTTGCCTTTTTTTTCCCAATCCAAGAAACACACTATATGTGCTGCAGTGATACTTTATACAATAACAGTTTGCTGTCCCCCCCCCCCCCCTCTCATAAAGAAGCGATTTCCCGGCTCGGAGTGAAAAGAGCTCGCCTTGACCTCGACCACATCCAACATCTCCGAGCACTCGGGGGGCGGGGGGGTCCACAGTGTTGCGGAGAGCCTGAAACCAATAACAGATATAGAGCTCCAGATATTTTTGCCTTTTTTTTTTTATAATTTCCTCCGCTTCTTTCTTCACATCCTGGAAAAAAAACAAAAAAACGTGCACATCGCTCTGTATGAAGTGCTGATTTACAAACCGCCTTGAACTCGAACTGTGCACTAACGCATTTTATTATGCATGCTCAAACAGAGCGGCTGCTTTTTGAAACCTGCTTTTTTTTTTTGTGTGTGTGTGTGTGGGGGGGGGGAGGGGGGGGGGGGTTCCTCGCCTTTTCATTAAGTGTTCGACTGCAGGTGGCATTTACCAGTTATTAAAACTTTGTTAAATTTAGCCGCGCAGGTTCCCGCAAATAAACCAACGCGGCTCCGTCTCCCTCCGTCACCTTCAGACGGAAAAAACACTTTGCGGTGTCACATGAAACTCAAGTGACTCATTAAAGTGGTTTTAAATGTCAGCTCTCTCTCTCTCTCTCTCTCTCTCTCTCTCTGTGTGTGTCGCCGCAGGGAGCCGCAGCACCACCACTCGGTGCCGTACCACTACTACGAGCCGCGCGGCCCGGACGAGTGCGCCATGTACATCTCCCACGAGCGGGGGGCGGCGGGGCAGCCACCACCGCTTCATCACCGAGAAGCGCGTCTTCGCCAGCTGGGCACGGACGTTTGACATCCACTTCTACCAGCCCGACTGGAGCCCGCCGCCCCTCCCGGACAACCGGACGCTGGAGGGCACGGTCGCAGCCGCTCCTCAGAAGACGTGACTGGTGGTGGTGGTGGTGGGGGGGGGGGGGGGGGGGAGGGGAGAGAGAGGGGGGAGGGAAGGGGGGGAACGCTCCGGAGACTCGACCTCGAGGAGACTGAGGAACGCGGCCCGCCCGACCCTTGAAGGATAAAACATTGAAGCGGGCCGGACGAATAAGTCACTGCAGATGAAAACCGAGCCGTAGCCCCGCCGGGCCGGCCCGCCGTTTCCGTTTACCGAGCCGGAACTAGTTCAACAGTTGTACATCCCCGCTTTCTGAAATCCAAAAGCAAAAGTGAGGTTTTACGAGAAGGCGACACCATCGCACACAATCCAACGCAAAAGCATGCAGCCTCTCGCCGTGGACGCTGCCGGTTCTCCGTGCAGAAGGATTCAGAGGATACAAAACTGGAGTTTTTAGTCTCTCTCTCTCTCTCTCCAAAGCCTCTGTTGGACGAAGGGATCTACGATTCTCTGCCATCAATTCACGGAAAGAAAAAAAAAAAAAAAAAAAAAAAAAACGCCGTTCCAGCGCAGGAAATCTTACGACGTGGTGCCGGAGATATAAAGATCATTTGGCTGCGGTGCGAACGGCCGCCGATTCTTCTGCCGCTTTCGAAGAACGGCGAAGGTCACGTCGGAGGAGATATTTTTGACCCCACGTCACGCAAACAAAGGCTGAAACCCACTCAAAGCGCTTCTATAAATCACCTCCGCCGACCTCCGCCGACCTCCTCGCAGATGCGTTGCATCGCGAGCTCACACCAGTCGAACGTTGCGGCGCGTCGGCGTCTGGGCGACGGTAGCATTCGGCCCCATCCTCTCCGGTCCCGCGCGTAACCGCGGCGGCGAGGCTTTGTTGGCTCCCGCCGCCGGTCAACGGTGCGATTTACAGAGCCGCCGGCCGGATTTCCATGTAAATGCGCAGCCATGACACGCAAGACAAGTGGGGAGATTAAGATCGAGAGCAGGGAGTCGGCGGCGGCGGCGGCATCCATCCCGCCGCCGCATCCATCCGCCAGCCCGGCTCACTTCGCGGGAGAGTTACAACGGTTTGGGGAAAAACAGCGGGTTTTCTTTTTTTTTTTTTTTTTTCCCGTTTAGACCGACGAGTACGTGATCTGTCACTCTCTGGCTCTCCGCTGGGTTTTTTGTTTTTTTTTTAGTTTTTTTATGTGCGCTCTCCTCTCGTTTGATGGACCGTACGCTCCGCGTGGAAAGATTCTCCCGCCGCTCTCCTCTCCTTCGCCATGAATAAGAAACGGGTGTCGGTCAGAAGAAAGGGACGAGACGCCCGCTCGTCTGGACGATACGTCCTCCCCGTTGATTTTGCCCTCGCAGCTGTAATGTGAGGAACGAAGAGGGCGGACGCTGCGGGGTCAGATGCACAAGGCGCTCGCACCACGAGAGCGTGTTTCATATCAACGCGCGCGCACACGCACACACACACACACGCACACACACACGCACACACACGCACACAATTGCTTCTCATGCATCATAAACAGCTGCAGTCGTGCAACCCGGCTCGCTGGCGCGGCCGACTTCGTGCCGCTGCGAAGAACGAGATGCGTTTTTATTTTCCCAGAGATGTTGACTCATCCGCGAATGACCGAGTGCAATTTGCGCGCATCGGCAAAGTGGTGAGCATTTGGAGTATTTTTTTTTTTTTTTTTCTTTCGCTGATCGAATGAATCGCTGGTACGTTCATTTAGGGCCGCGACTGCCGACTGTTGACGTTACAGACGATCCGCTCGGTTCAATAAAAATGTACGAAAATGCCCATTTCAAGTCCCCGGAAAGTTTGATGTTTTCAGACCCCGGTCCGCAAACCAAAAAGATATCCGGCGAGAACCGTCACACAAAACCAAGAACGGCAGCCAATCTGAACATTTGTCCCAACTGAAAGCTGGAGTGGTTTTAAAATCTTTTGCTTCGTAAATACCGGAAATGGTTTGACATTCTGGGAAATGTGATTATTCCCTTTCTTGCCGAGAGAGTCAGGTGAAAGGATTGATACCGCTCTCAGATGACTGCAGCCGGTCAGATTAGAACAAAGTGTTAAATAAAAAATTTTAAAAAGCCCATTCGTTGTTCTACTGTTTGATTCCAGGAAGTTCTCTGTTTGTGTCAGTGCAATATTTTCCCCATAAAGTGGCAAATTGTCGTACAGGTGAAACGAGATATGACGTGTTAATCAGTGAGCTTTTAGGCCGTTTTATTAATTTTTTTTTTTCAGAAGAAGAGAAGTGAACTGTTTCCCCGTTAGCCGCCTTTATGCTAAGCTAACTGGCTGCAGCCACACTTACTTTGCAGACTTTGACGATTTCCTTCTTCTCATCTCGGTCTCTGCAGGAAAACAAACATATTTTCAAAATGGTCAAATTGTCACGATAAATCACTTCTTGTTGCCAGTTGTTTTTTTTTCTGTTCATTAATCGACTAATCATTCCACACGCATCTCCATCGAGTCATTAACATTTTACTCAATGAAAAAAAAAAAAAAAAAAACCCACCTGATCAGTAGTTTTGCTTTCAGTGGTCTAAGTGTGACCAGAGAGGTTCGAAAAGCGACAAATAAAAATAGAATGTTACTTTTGTGTTCGTATTCGGCAGCGATCTGAAATGAAACGTGGGTTGCGAGGAGGACGAGAAGCCGGTGACTCAACCTTCAGCCTCCGCTCGCGGGGACGCTGCCATATTTTTTATTTTTTTTTCAATCATGCTCTTCCCCGTCTGGCTGTGACATCGGGCTGTGTCACACTGAAATAATAATGAAGGACAGGCAGCGCTACAAGGCCTTCTCATTACTCCCCCGAGCTACAAACACATCCTTGACCATGTTCATGTTGGAGAATTTTTTTTTTTTTTTGCCCGTTTCTTTTTTAATTCGGAGTTAGAAACTGGCACTGTACCGCATCACCGCCCGAAGGCAAGGAATATAGATCAACATTACAAGATGATGAAGGGACATCAAGTATTCAGCAGAGGGACACCTCGATTATTAGGCTGCGGGGCCTTCAGACGATCGATAAAATGTGCTCAATTAGCATTTAGGATGATTAATGGCTCATTAGGATATTGAAAACCAGGACGGTTTAATACCCGCTTTACTCCTCATCCTTTAACGTTCACAAATAAGTTTTTCAGGAGCTGTAACTAACAATTTTCATTAAGAATCCATTTTTTCTGGATTAATCAATAACTTGTTTGGTCTGTAAACACTTAACAGGTCTTTTTAGGCTTTTTAAATGGCACAAAGGATTCCATTTTATACCTTCTAACGTATGATAGAAAACCAGAAGGGACGACATTAGTCACTCATTTTTAATTCAGTACATCCCAGCAGCACATATCAATCCCTAATTACTTAAATTTAACACGACCCAGATAAAAATGACAAAAAAATAATAATGGCTGGATGGATTAACCAATTAAAAATGATTAATTACTTTACGTTCTTTGAAGTTTTTGGTTAAACTTGGGAGTCGATGTTTCCTTTGAGAACAATTTCATTTTTACAGGTGAACAAATTCTCATAGCCATTTTACATTACAGTCTAGAGTAGGCCAAATAAAATACTTGAGGCTTTTGTAAAAAAAAAAAAAATCTAATAGTATTTTTTTTGAGGGAAAGGAAATCAAATGCTTTGTGGAACATTTCAAGGCCTGCAGATACAGCTCTAATAAAAATCTCAGAAAAGAATGAAAACATATTACATCCAAATTTTAATACCCTGAAAGGGATGTCTTCAGAAAGGGTCGTTTTTGTTTGACCAGCAGTCCAAAAAAAAAACAAAAAAAAAACAGAAAAATCTAATTATAAGAATCAAAATAGTTAAATTGGAACCAGAGAATATTTGCTTGATACTAACCTGACTTTAATCAGAATTAAATTATTTTCTATCAACGAGGACCTTTTCAACTCTACCCGACACACAGGCGGCTTGTTTAAAAGAGTGCCAACGACAGAAATTAGAAATTGAGAGCGAAAGTCTTGAAAGCTTTTGCTTTAGAAATGGTCTATCTATAAATTCAAGATCCTCCGACTCCCTTTTTCTGGCACTTATACCTACATGTCGTCACCGTCATCATCTCAGTTGTTATGGAGATGCCTCAAAGACAATGAGATGCACCTGAAAGCTCAGAAAAGAAAAGCCAGTAAGTGGACCTTGACTTTATTGAAACTTAAGAAACTGCGATACGATATTACTCATTAATTGCGTTAAATGTTGAAGCCATGAAAGTCAACATTAAAGATGCATATTACCTGATAAAAGTCTATTTAGCGGCTATTCTGGAGCTTTCACGGCATCTTCCTCAGAGGATGGAGCCTGGTAGTCACGGCTTTGTAGATTTAAAGGTTATTATTTAGAAGTGTCCTCTGCTCCCCTCCATGTTTGCCTGCACTCAGACTTCCTGTTTATTCCCCTGTAAAACTCCTACAGATGACGCGGCTCCCCTTCAAGCTGCTGACTGTACTTCCTGTGTAAAGGCTGTCCAGTTGCAAAGCATGCTGGGGGTTGTAATACTTGTATCATTGTTATTATTTATATGCGTTCATTTAAAGTGAATCTGAAACCGGATGTACAGATCCGGATGTCCGTCTCTGAGCTGCTCAGATAAGTTTCCTCCTTTCGTTCGAAAATAGTGCGTGGCGACGTCGGTGTGTTGGTGAAGCTGTCAAAATCATGTAATTATAGTTCACGAGAATAATTGCAATTAACGATTTGTCTTTTTCTGTTCATTTATGCCACTGTTATAGGTAAATGATAAACAGCATACAGCCTCTTAAGAGGAAGAAGACAAGTGGTTTATTGGCATCGTGTGTTAGAACATATAAATAAAAATCTGTTTCGATTTGCAGTTATGGCCTAACGTAAATATACAAACCCTCTTACAGAAATATAATCAAATCATGAACTATGGCGGCGTTAATTACTCATGTAGCTTTACATTAAAGCATAGAAGAAGAAGAAGAAGGTGCCGCAACGAGATGATGTCATTAGAAGATCACCAGAAGTCAAACCTCAAACGAAATACTGATGGAAATATGAAGTTTCTGGTCATTTGAAAATGATTATAGAAGCTTATTGCTGTTAGTTCAAATAATTACAATCGAGCGATTATGTAATCATTGCGACAGGTCATGTGTTGGTTCTCATGTCACTCTTGCTAATGGACATCTTGCAGGAGAAGTTCACTCTTGAACTTGGAGACCGTCGTTCCGCTTCTTGAAAAAGTTCCCAAAAACAGCCAAAAGGCCCCAAAAAAGACTTTTCAGTATTGCTCATGAGATCCAACACAACAAAACCACGACCTGTGCCCGCTACTTCTCATTTGAGTTTAAACTTTACTTCTTGACGCACTTCCCGCGACCGTCAGAAAGTTTGATGTTTTTTTTTTTTTTTGTTACATTATTTTTTAGTTTTCTTACTCCAAGTGGAAGACAAAACCGCATTTTAAATCCAAACGTACAGTAACCGAGCACGGCGGATCATGATTTATGTCACAGTCATTGTCGCGGATGAGAATGAAAATCTGTGACTGCAAAAAAAAATTACTATTATTGCTGGCGGGAATGATTGACGCTACAAAGGCTCGCTGACAGCCGAGCAGCTGCAGATCCAGCGTTTCCATGGAAATCGGACAACCTGTCAGACACGCCGTCTCCGAGCAGCGCATGTGTAAATCGTTAATATTAGCAATTGTATTGTCTCTGCTGCCAGCCTGGGACACGCTTTCTGTTTACGGAGACTTATATCCGGTGGCTGTTCACTCTTTTGAATCACAACACCGGAGGAGAAAGAAAAATGCATAAAAAAACAACAACAACAAAAACTAATAACCCTGCCTGGATCATTTGAAATGTTTCCAGGAAGAAAACAACAACGGAGCGGGAGTGCAAGTCAACCCGAGCGGAACCGATTTCAAGGATGCTCAGACTATCAGCTGGACCAGGTTTACCTTCGAGGTTTGGGAACAGCAAAAGCAGATCTGGTGTTTTTAAAACCATGTTACTCTACGATACCGTTTGACAGAGTCATTAAGAAAACACCATATGGAAACAAATCAGGTGGTTAAAGACGGAAATTTATTCATTTGATTCAGTTTTTTTTTTTTTTTTTTTTTATCAGGGGATCTAAATCCTTCAACTGAGAACAAAAAAAAGTTAAAAAAAAAAAGTGCTAGATGTGTCTGCAAAGGCAGAACCAGATTACAGGAAATAAGGTGTGTGGGGGGGGGGGGGGGGCGAGGGGAGATAAGTGTTGCATAAATAATGTATAAGAAGAGGTACACAGTGGCTGACGCAGCAGCTGCCGTCCCATACATGCGGGTTTCATTTCCAAATCCATCTATTTCCCACCTCAGCCGCGAGGGAGAGTGGCAGCGGGCAGCCGAGGGTGGGGTGGTGGTGGTGGAGGGGGGCAAATATAAATTACTGCCGGTTTGATCCGCATGCCTTAAGCATCAGTCACAGGCCCCCCTTCCCCCCTCCCCCCCCCCACCAACAATGAGCCTAATGCAGAGTAGTAACACAAGGACAGACCGGGAGGAAAAGGAGGGGGGAGGGGGCGGGGAAGAAAAAAAAACACGTCCCGGCGTAGAGGGGGAGATTCATCTGGGATGGCCGGCGGCTTACTAGGTTATCACTCACTTATCGCCGCCGCGGCGCGAGACGCACAATGACCGAGGAAATAGCTGTCCATCACCCGGAATACAATCAGCCGAGTACACGGCTGGGGAGCTAATGGATGTTTCCACAGGGAGGGCAATTTAGTGAATGGGGAAAGTGGATGGGTCCATCGCCGCGAGATGGGATTATGTGCGATTGTTATCCTTCACAAGTGTGATATGACGGTCAAAAGGTGTAATGTATATGGACAGGGGAGACATTAAATAGTCGTCACCCCCCCCCCCCCCGCCCCACCTGCACCGACAGCCCACTCGTAGCTAATGAGCCTGCCCTCGTTCCACTTATTATTATTTTTTTTTACCGTTTTCTGACCGAGCAAACGTTCTGAGTAGCCCTTAAACCAAAAAAAAAAATACACACACACACACACACAAAAAGCTGTTGAAATATGCAGAGCAGGGCGCTCTCAAAAATAAATTAAATTCTTCTGCGGACTCACTTCAGTGCATTTATAACCCAATCAACGCAATTGTGTAACGGCTTGACAAAACTGAAGATTCGACAGGCAAAAACAAAAAAAAACATCTTTGTGGAGCAGAGCATGCTGAAGTTGTTGTAAAATGGTCATGTGATGCTCGACGTCCTCGTCCCTACAGATAGCACGCCGGTGTTTACGTCTCTCAGTCGGGAGCCAAAGGGAAAAAAAAACAACCAAAAAAAACGGGCACAGAGACGCAATTTCTGGCCGAGCAGTAGTTTTTCTACACGCGTCCTTTCAGATGTCCAGGAGCGTAAGCCTGTCAACAAACTGTACCTCCCCCTCTTACATCCCGACGAGTGCGAACGACTGCCCGGCGTTCACGGGCTCACGCGTCCCGCGGTGCGACCGCCGAGGCCCCTCCCTCCCCCCCCCCACCCCGTCAGAAGATGTGTTTGAGATGCTTGACGCCGTACGTCTTGAAAAACACCAGCAGGATCAACGTCCACAGGCCCAGGATGAAGCCGTCGGGAGGATGCCAGTTTCTCTGCTTCGGTTTCTGAAGGTTGGGGTTGGAGGGGGAGAGGGATGGGGTGGGGTGGGGAGGGGGGGAAGGGGGGGGGGTGGAGGTAGGTGTAGAGGGAAAGCACAGGTGGGTGGGGCGGGTGGGAAGGGGTGGGGGGGGTGAGATTGCACGTTAGTAATAGTGTGGATATTTCTCCTGTTGAGGCCACCGCTGATTGTTCTGTCATTCACGCGGGCAGGCAGGCGCAGAGCCACGCACACACTCGCTTTATCTCTCCACACACTTTATGTACACTTATCTCGCTGTCTCTCTCTCTCTCTCTCACACACACACACACACACACACACACACACACGCAAAAGCAGGTGGTACAGCTCATCAGTACACCGCCCCCGTCTTGTGTTTGTCCCATTCACTGCCACATCATCACTTTGTGTATGATTATACTTTTAAATCCCGCTCGTATTAAACATGCATCTCACAAGGAGCGTATTTATATGCTAATGCAGCGGCAATATTCCGCGGAGAGATGAGATTTAACCTCTAAAAAAAAAAAATCTTCCTAACTCCTCAGCTGCCGACAAAGCTGTACGGGCTTGTGAGGATGCACTTAAGAGATTTCTGTTATCCCGCGCTACACAAGCTGCCATTATCCAGCCGGGAAAACCACCAGTCAGAAAAAAGCCCCAACACTGGCAAAGGGGATGAGCGCACGCACACACACGCACACACATGCACACACACACACACACACACACACACACACACACACACGCAGCAAGTGCTCCAAATCTGGATGAGTAGTAACAAACTGTGTGAACGGTAACAGAAAGCACGACATTACAGTAAAGCTGCAGCACAAGTACTTAGGAGATCCATGTCGGTCCTGAAGGAGGACACAGCGTGTACATTTACTCCGGCTTCACACGCATCGAGACGGGCCGACAGCTGACCGACGGGCCCTGGGGAGCTCGACGCCGGTCCAGAGTCGTTCTTACCGACAACCCGGCAGCCCGAGTCCGGCCAGAGGCCCGAGTTTTAAAAGCCGTCCGCAAGAAGTCGCGTTAAATCAAACGAAACCAATAATAATCGATATCGCTGATCATTTTCCGTCTCTTTAAGGCGCTCGCTGTTTACGTTTTACGTATTTACAGCGTGATGAACTGGGAAGTCGCTCCCGTCCCATAATACCCCGATATGGCCACAAATCCAACTAGAAACGACTAATTATGTCAATCAGACAATCAGAAGTCCTTCACGCGGCAGTATAAATCAGTCAGGTGCTAATCAAGTGCCGGCAGCGGAGAACGAATGCGCAGAAAGCCGCTCAGTAATCTCTTCAGTAATTCCCACATGAGCATTAAGCTGGAAGGAAAAAAAAACCACAAAAAAAACCCAAGAAGCCTCCAACAGAACCAGACTCACGAGGCGGACGGCCGTCTGGCTTCGACCGGAACGCGTCAGCGTTTGGATTTACTGGAATATAAGCGGGGCTACAGGACATAATGAATCAATCATCACGCAGATGTGACACTCGATCTGCTTTTGACGAGCGGTTGATGACATTCGAGTTCTGAAAAGTGCTCAATTGTCCTGCAATTATACGCTCAAGTAGGCGGTCTCCTGTTCTGCTGAATTTCCCTTCATATGAAAGAGGCGAGGGGCCGGTGAATTGGCGCATGTGGAGTGGAATCCTCTGCTGTATCTGTGTGTGTGTGTAGAAACGAGAGGCTGGCAGAGTGAGGACGGCGTCGAGTACGTGCGGCGCCTGCAATTACCACCCACCAAGCGCCAAGCCGGTTAAAAGCTATCTTTGGCGGCTGCGATGTCAAACACTGGCTGGGACTGTAACATTCAAACGCGTCTGTTATGTTCAGGTTTTATTTTATTTTTTTTTTTTTTTATTCCTACCGACCGCCAAACACCCTCGGGTCCAGCAGCCAATCAAATCTTGGCTAAACAAAGGCTCTTTCTCCAGCGGGCTTCTCGGTGGTTTACCGGTGATGGTCGTCTGACACGAAGCAGCATTATCTCAGCGTGTGAAGAAGAGGTGATGATGAACTTGACCCACTGATAATAATAAAAAATAATAATAATAATAGCGCAGTGGGTCTTAAAATATATATATACTTGAGTCTATTCATGAAATAGCATTTAGAACAGGAATGATTACATGTTTCTGGGAATAATTAATATGAATTGCATTTTGCCTGGTGAAAAATATTCTAATTTCTTATTAGTTCAGCAGCTCTTGGTAAGCGAGGCGAAAAGTTAATTTCCGGAAGCGCGCGTGTCTGTGCACTCTTGTCTTCTCAAGGCTGTCACTTCAATCCCAACTCCCGGTTACGTGACGACGCTGCCAATTTCTAATGTAGAAAGACCGAGGACAGCAGTAAAATTGGATTACGTCTGACTCCAAATTTATTTAACAGCCCGATCAAGTCAAATCAATAGAGCCTCCACCGCCATCCAGAATGCTAAAGCAGAGGCGGCCCGCATAAGAGCTGAGCTCCGGGGGGGAGGAGGGGGGGGGGGGCGTCGTGTGAGACGGAGTCAGGGCCGGAGGTCCAAGGCGAAGAGCTGCTGCTTATCTAAAACGGGCATTCGCACAACACACGCGAGCCAGCGCGCTCTGCTTGTGTTCATTTTAACGCTCGGCAACAACGCGGGCGGATTTGAAAAGAAGTTCAAATTCAGGCTTGCGGAGGAGGAGCGGTGGCACCTGGACGCCAGCGTCACGGTTGTGTTGGTTGGGGAGGGGGGGGGGGGGGGGGGGGGGGGGGGGGCAATTCGTGAATGTGAAATGTGCACCTCGTGCGTCACCCCGTCGGTTGGCGAGCTGAACGCTTTGAAGGCTTGAGCTTCGGCTTTTCACCCGTTTGCCGGGTCGCTATTTTGGGAGCCGGAAGTCACCGGTATTCGTACGAGCCGGGGAGGGAGGGGGGGAGGAGGAAGGAGGGAGGAGGGAGCGGTGGATCCGACTCCTTCGGATCAGGAGCGTGAAGACACTACGCTCCGCCTACCGACGGCGGAAACCCGGTTCCACCACGGGCCTGTCAATCAAACAGAAACGCCCTCAAACATACGGCTTTTTGAGGCCTAATGTCTAATTAGAAATGATAAAACTAATAACGAGGAGTGACTTCAGCAAATTAAACTGTAATGGAGAAAAAAAAAGAAAAAAAAAGCATTGACTGTCCTCCAGTTCGTCGCAGGTACCTTTCCTACATACAGTTAGGGCTGGATAATTTTATCGAATATTATCATTGATATCGTGATATGAGCCAAACCAAATTTTTTTTTTTGCCACACAGATGTATCGGCAAATATGTTTTACTGATATGAAAACAAGAAAAGGTGATCGTTGGAAATCCTGCCTCCATTACATATATCCGTGTTTGACAACCAGGTTTTGGTCGCAAATTAAATATTGGAGTTGTTGTTGGCTTTTTTTTTTGTTATCAGTACCAGCCCCAAAAATCCAAACATGCAGAATCGATCGGGCTCTCATGGTTTTTAGATTTTGTACATTTGAATATCATGATTTTGTCAGACCGACTTCAGCGAGCAGCGGAGGCGACGAAGCTCCAGCTACAAAGGGATGTTTTTAGCATCGGAATCGACGGCTGCTTGGTGAGAGATTGACAGAAACTACAGGGAACGTCTCAGACAACAAGACAGATTTCTGGTCTCGTTTGCGTGACATCAGACCAACAGACGTCAAAATGGCTTGTTTGGTCCAAAAATAGCCGCGTGGTTAAAAGGTCCTGGAAACCTATTTTTCTCATCAGCTCTTTGAACGAGGGGCTCTTTGGTGAACGCGCTATTTTCAGAGAAGGTTGGAACAGTCATTTATTTCATATTAGATCTCGCACATCTCCTCAAACCATGTGACAGGACTTTTACAACTACCACAACAATTTAAATGTCTCGTCTCTGCGATTGCTCGGTTGACGTTAAATCATGAAATCCACATCACAGAGTCTTAACACTGGAGGAAATGGTGTGGTGTGGCAAAATTTAAAAGTAGCTTTACATGTTTGTTTGTTTGTTTGTTGTTGTTTTTTTTTAGATGAAACGGAAGTGAAAGGTCGTCTGTGATACTGTTGGTCTGAAGCCAAAAGTTATCAGCTGCACAAAGCTCCAATTCTCAGGGCTGAAATGATGACAAACGTGAGGAAAAAAAAAAATCTGTTATATAAAATTTGATGTATGTAACTCAGTTTTGGATTCACGGTTCAGTAGCGCAAAGAAAAATAAATAAATAAATGTCAACTTGTCGAATGTCAGTTGTTTTGACAATCGTTAAGTTTCTCATTGTCCAGAATTCTTTCTGTAACGGTTAAAAGGACTGAAACGCTGAAAATACTGTGAATAAAAAAAACCTGCCCATTTACTCTTAATTATAAAAATACATCAAACCAAATAAAAACAAATGTCAATTAAGACAAGTGCAAAACCCTCAAGATGTATAAAAAAAAAAAAATCACAGTCTGACGCTCGTCTCGTAGCTGATAAGACAACAACTGGTGCGCAACCAAAACACTCCCGGTGGAGCGGAAATCTTTAGATCACGGTTTCACACCAAACTCTGTTTTGCTTTCAATTCGTTGTTCTTAAAAGATACTTTCACCTTTTCGGGCCCGTGAAACGGCGAAGAGTGTCCGCGGCGCTCCGAGCGTCGGCGACCGACGGCCCGACAGTGACCCCGAACGCCTCCTTCGTTAATAGAGACGAAGAACTGCAGCCGCTGCTCGCGATGCTCTTTCTTTGTAGACTGCGAGCGGTTTTGGTTTTGAAGTTATTACATTTGTGCAACTGTAACAATCAACGATTAGTTTGTGAGTAAAGCAACAGGCCACATCTCACCCGACGCCGTGGACCCGTATGAACAGCCCTCTATCCCAAAATGACCAAAATCAGCCGTGCGGCGGGCTTTGATTTGTCGCCGACACTGCGGGCTAAATCCTCTGTTTTGAACAGTGGGCGATTTTGACTCGTCTGTTGTAGTTTAGTCGAAACAGCAGCATTTCCCCAAATCCCAATTAAATTTGCCAGCACGCTCGAGTCGTCGTCCTCCGTGTTTTCCGGTCAAACAGACACACAGAGCTGTGACAACAGCGATCTCTCCCACCGAGACGATTTGACACAGTCGCATTAAAAAAAAAAAAAAAAAAAAAAAAAAACTCATCTGGCAGTCGAGCGCTGCCGTCGCACAGAAACCGACTTTGAAACGGCACGAATGCCGTCCACGACGCACGCATTCGCCGTTTTGTTTCCCTACGAGCAATCGGATGGGCGTCGCGCAACCTAACGCGAGTCGGGACACTCTTCAGCAGCCGCCGTGGTGACAAAGTGGCCGTCGGGGAGACGAGGAAAGGAGCTGAGGGTTAAACACCTGGAGGACGAGTCAGAGTCTGGTCGGAAGAGACGACTGGGAGCGCGTGGACACCGGGGGCGGTTGA
Organism: Embiotoca jacksoni; assembly: GCF_022577435.1. NCBI lineage: Eukaryota > Metazoa > Chordata > Actinopteri > Embiotocidae > Embiotoca > Embiotoca jacksoni. Next base: position 11,296,066 of record NW_027185363.1, on the reverse strand, counting down.
CCTCGGAGACAACGGTGGGCGGAGGTGTGTGTGACTCTGACTCTTTGTAGACACGTGTGTGTGTGTGTGTGTGTGTGTGTGTGTGTGTGTGTGTGTGAGAGAGAGAGAGAGAGAGAGAGGCTGCCTCTTGGGTAAAGGAGAGGAAAAGGAGATGGATCGACTCTGACAGGAAGCCACGTCAGCACAGCCGGCAGAGAGGAGCATATGTCAAGAGGGAAGTAAAGGCAGAGAGACATAAGTAGAGAAACTGTAGACAAAATCGGAGGGACGAGGCTGAAACACGTTTCTGAGCAGATAAAATGTAACAAGCGAATGATTGTTTTCACTTAATAATTCCTGCGGTATATAAAATGTTGCTGGAATTTTGAAGGAATGTTTTTCAGACTTTTATGTAAACAACTATCTGTTGAATAAAGATCCCTAAAGTTTTGTTCCATAAGAATTGTGTCCAATATGTTCATCGAGTAACTGCTTTCCGTTGGACCGACTATGTAACAGAGATCCGAGGATATTTCTGACATAACGTACACAACCGATATAAAAAAAAAAATAGACCGATTTATAAGGCTGGATCGTGTCTACAATGCGAAGAATTGTGAAAAATGCTCATTGTAAGTTTCCAGAAATGAAAGACCAAGTTCCATTTGTTTGTTTTTGTTCAAGCAACGGTTCAAAATCCAATAAAATTATAACCATATAAAACAGATAAGCAGCAAATCATCACATGTGAAAGCAGATGTCAGAATTTCTTTTTGCATATCAGGTTAGACAATGAAGTAATTTATCAACATTATTCATTTTCTGTCAGCCAACTAATTGCTTAAATAAATAAACACAGAGACTCAATTTAATAACTTTTTTTTTAACAAACTGGAAGATTTTTTTTTTTCCTCAGACATGCCTGACAGTTTTTTTTTCCTTTCCAAAGAAAACATATGCAATCAAAACGCCGCTGCCTTTTCAGGGAAAGATAAAGCGACCTGACGGCGGCAGAGGAAGAAGCTACTCGGCCCGGGGAACGAGGAAGAGGAGCAGAAAAGTGACAAGTGTCCGCTGACCTTCGCTGACGGAACAATTCCCGTCTCGCCGCCAAGGACGCGGACCTGCACTCAAGCAGCCCGCCTCCATTACACACGCCTCGTGTTGCGTATTCAATTCACCAGTAGGAATCAATTAACAGCTACCCATCTGATTGATTGGAGCTAATTAACATGGCCACGCAGGATGCTAATGGCCGTTGAGGGAGGTCTGAAACGCCCTGCCAAACACTCGCACTCCCAAGGTCAAAAAACTGCAGCAAATTTATATTGCGCCGAGCCGGATGAAGGAGAAGCAGTCGCTGTGCACTGCCAGGACTCTTCACTGTATTGCCTTGACATTTAAGCCCCCCCTCCCCCCCCCCAGCAAATGCCGAGACAAGTCGAAGCCGTGGGTGCATTATTCTCTCATAAAGCATGTTTTGCCTTTCTGGTTAATAATTAGCGAGCACCAAAGCACCTTCCAATCGACATGTGATTAAACGGACAGAGATTGTCGGAGTGGGTTTGGCCTGTGATCCTCCGCAATCCGAACATGCACCTTTTCGAAAAGTGCCGTTGTCGCAGACCGAGTGAGGGTGGGAGGATTTGGAGAGCGACGCGAGGCAGGCGAAGCATTAATTTTCACTCTTTCCATTTTCAATTCTCTGGAGCCGTGTGGGGTGGCGTCAAGCTGGCAGAAGAACAAATAACAATTTGACGCCAGAGACCAGGACTCGCAGCAGCAGGAGAGTAGAGAAGGAAAAAGAAAAAGAAGAAAAAAAAAGTACAATACACAAGAGGGTAAAAAAAAATATATATATATATATATAGAAAAAGAGAGAGATCCTTCTAGTTATTTCCAGAACTGAACATATTGTGATTAGGCACTGGCGTCAGAATGAGATGTGTGAAGTTGGAGAGAGAAGGTGGCAGGACGAGGGGACTCACCCCGTCTCCAACAGTGAGACGGCTGCCAACGGTGACAGGACATTAATCAACTCCTCACATACACACATCCACATACAAAATGAGGGGGAAGTTTGTGTGTACACACACACACACCATACAGCACAGCCCTCTATATCCACTGTCAGTCACTCTGATGACTTTTCTATTTACAAGCCTTCGCCTCCTTCTTCTGGCAAATAGAAAAATGCTTTTCTTCTGAGATAAACACGGAGCGAAGATTTGTTTTTTTTTTTGTTGTTGGTGGCCCCGACTGAAATAAGCTGCAGACCACTTTGGAACATTTTAGACATAAAATCTTATGAGATTCAATCTCATCCAGTTCTTTAGGTGAGTGCATCTGATCAGCGCCGACAAAAGGGTGCTGCTGCCACGGCGGCGTGACAACAAAGATATCTCGGGGAGAGCGCTGCAGGCTATAGGACAGCTAATCAAAAAAAAAAGAAAAAAACAAAACAAAAAGGAAAGAGGAGAACTGTCAATAAGCTTGATGGACATTGGTCATTCTGCTGCAGTGCAGACGGACTACGGTGAATGGAGAGAGAGAGATGACTCAGTCTGTCAGGACTCCCATCTTCAGCCCAGCAGGAGCGCGAGCTGATAATCGAAATCTCTGCCAGGGGTCGTCGGGTTGACGAGAGTGTGCTTGTGTGCAGTACGTGTGGGTGCATTCAAAAAAAAAAAAAAAAAAGAAGAAGGAAAAAAAGAAATGGAGGAGGGGGTGAGGAGAACAAAAACACGAGAAACAGAAAAACGCGTATAAAAGATGAAAAGGGGGGGGGAAGATATGAAGCCAAGAAGCAGCTCGCGGAGGCTTAACGGAGCGCTTTGTGTTTTCGCGATCGTAATTTTCAGCACACGGACGCAAACACACTCTGACGTTTGGCAGCGGGCGGGAGGTCTGAAACTGACCGGTGCTTTGCTTCAGAGGCAGTCCATAGCTCATTTCCCAGAGTGCCAGCGGGCGTGGAGACCCCTCCTGTTTCCCATCACGACACTCGGTAAGTGCCTGTCGGGGCTCCGGCCCGCGGTCGGCTCCATTTCTCAACACCAACTGACTTTTGCCTCCTTTCTTCACACTTGGTGCAGAAGGTTCCCAGCAAAAGAAACCCAAAGATTTTTTTTTTTTTTTTTTTATTCAACCACTTACTCGGTTCAGTTGGTTTAGACCTCTTTTTTATCAACGACCGATAGTTTAGTTTCGGTTTCCGTGGAGGAGACAAATATCATCATCAAACCAAAGGTCAACAGCTCCAAACACTACTGCAGTCACTGAAGGCTGAATCAGGAGCATTTCAAAGGGATCAACAAATAAATGATAGCTTATTTATTTTTTATTTTTTTTGATGCCTCAGAGTTCTGAAAACCTGACAAAACAGCTGCTTTGATCCACCGTCTCAAAATCCCAAAGCCAGATTTGACATTTGGCATTAATTCAGCAACTGAAATTCTTTGGTGTGTGTTTAGACATTTTGAAGCGAGAGAGAGAGGAAAAAAAAAATCTCAACTGTCACATTTTGCTCAGCAAAAAAAATATGATTCTAAAACATGTCCTCCCTTTGTTTTATTTTGAAGTCATAATCCCTGGGAGGCATCGAGATGATATGCCTATGATGAAGACTTAATGTGCGGGAGAGGTAACTCCAGAATGCTAATAACAGTCATAAAAATGTCACGTCGTACCTTTTTAGCTTTGAATACTCTCAGAAAATCTGTAATAATGCACAGCTAGTGCACGTTCGGAGACGCAATAAGGAATACTTCCAACCTGCTGCTTAAAAAGGTGACGTTTTGTTCAAGTTGTCAAAGTGCAGTTACATGCAACCAAAAAATGGCCGATTCAGAACAAAGATAACATATCCACTCAGTAATTTTGAAAAAGCTGAACCCCAAATGGAAGAACCGGTAATGTCTGCTCTTACCTGTGTCAAAGATTAAAGCGGCTTCTTTACTTTACTTTTCTGAGGCACAAGCTGGAGTATAGAAATTGTATTTTTATATTTTTAATGGGCTTATAATGGAAAACCTTACGAGAGTGATGCAGGACCAAAGAGCCTCTATTTTGAATTCAGAGGAAGAGGCGTTCATTTGTGAAGGTCGACCCGACTGAAAGCCACAATCCATTTGGGAATGAGGTGAATGCACAATCCTGCCTCTCCATTCTGCTGGATTTCACGGTGGCCCCTCCGCACCGAGACCGGGAAGTAGTTGCATTTCACACCGAGAGCCGTCGCCATGGAAACGGCACAAAGACATCTGTTGGTGGATGCTGCACGGAACTTTTCCGTCGCTCTGTGTCCAAATTAAGGGGCGAGCGTGGACGCACTTCACAAAACACACACACACATATATATAGAAATATCTAGATTGCATTTTTATGTGGACCTCTTCATGTGTTTTGGAGTGTCCTGGAATTACCCCGGTGTCGGTATGAGTCTCTTACCTGGTGTATGATCTCAGAAACTGGCAGCTGGTCCACATATGAGAAGATCTGTTTTTGCACGTCTCCATTCACAGAACTGAAAGAGAAAACACACAAAACAGCACTCGTTTAGCATTTACCCAAGAAAGTGGACATCACCTTGGAAACATTACGGTTTTTACAGATGATCAGACTCAGTGTTTCTGTTGGCAGTGAGTGCGTGTGCGTGTGATTGCCATATCAGGCTCCATGTTAACAATCTTAGCACACGGTCTAGAGCGCATGTGCAAGTGCATTTAGGGAGTGTCCAGATCCAGTTTTGCCCCTTCAACAGTGGATAAAGTAAGGCACATTGTTCTCAGGGGTGGTATTTTGTTTTTTAATCCATCGTAGGTGTGTTTTGGGGCAGAACTTGACATGAACCAATCAGACTGCTTCAACCCTTTTCCTGTAAAACCAGGTCTGCTTTCAAACCTTGATGGATTTCTATTATAACCTCAAATATGTCGAGTTGTAGGAAAGAGTGTTTCTCTGCAGAGAAAACAGATCTGATCTGTACACAACAATAATCTGAGAAAGTGACAAACTGCATTGGTTTTAAACGCTGACTGTACATAAAAGTGGACGCAGCTTTCGGGTCTGAAAAATGAAGCCCGTGCGAAAGTGCCATAAACTGCGATACCGCCGAGGGCCACAAGAGGTTGGCTCCAAAAAGCACCTGGCTCCGTAGACTCCCATTCAATTTCTCTCACGAAATACACAGTCAGCTCAATTCCCTCCTTCTTCGTTTTCTGGCAGCCCATCTGTTTTGTTTTTGATTTTTGGGTTTTTGGGAGGGAGGGAGGGGGCGTGTCTGTTTGATTGACAGGCCTGTGGTGCAGTCAGATTTTTGCTGTCTGTGGGTGGGACGTAATGTCATTGGGTTTCTAAACAGATCGAGTCAGCTCGCTCCTCGCCAGCTCGTCTAAATACGGTCACTTCAAGCTCCAAACCGCTCCTCGTTGGCAAGATGGCGACGGCCAAAATCCGAATTTAAGGCCTCACAACGGCAGTTCATAAACCAACGGGTGATGTAATTGTTGGTTGCCGCTTGGTCGGAAACTATCCGGACACTTTGCTTAGCGTTGATTTGCAGTGGGTGTAATTTAATTAGGAGCAGAGCCGGTGATAAAACATTGCAATTCAATGCAAATAAATGTTTCCTTCTCGATGAATTCATAAAACTCATCCTGAAAAACTATGAGAGAATAAAAGATAATGGATGTGATCAGAATGGATCCCTGCAGACCAAGATAGAGTAAAAAAAATAAAAAAATTAAAAAAAATAAAAAAAACTCTGAAAAGAGAGTTTTAGGTGATGCATCACTTTACAAAGTCAGTTTTTTTTTTGTAAGACATTTTCTCACCAGCTTTTTTTTTTTTTTTAACCGCAGTAATTTCAGAAATGTTAGAAGAGCTTTAGACTCCGAGGACCTCGGTGCTATCCACACCGCACGGGTTGAAAACCAGAGTGAACATCAACGCAACAATCAATGGATATTACAGGGAGCTCGTATAGGGTTGGTTTCATGTTTGTTTGTGTGCTGATGTTTGTAGTTGCCGCGCACCAAACATCAGCTTCTCATCACGGTTTTACAAACACCCACCAGCGCTCGTGCTTCTCTTGTTTGCTTTTTTTTTTTTTTTGCCCGTTTGTACACAAAGGAAACACAAACAAAAGTCTGCATGTGTGACTTTTGCAGGTTGCAACATTACACCTCAATGAGGAGGAGATAAATCTTTTAATGTAATACGAGAGGATTTAAGAGCCCCGTTGTGAGAACAGACACAGGCACCTAATTGAAAGTTGATTTCCTATAAGGCTTTAACTGACAGATAATCTGGATCGCAACACACTTCAAGCTTGGCAAACATCCTCAACGGACCAAATTACAAACGCTGGGTGGGTACGAGAAGCAGAGCGACGCTATGCAGCCTCGTGTCTTATCTCTAACGGTATAGTGAGCTGTAACAGAAATACATAAACACGATAAAAAATTTAAAAAAAATCTGAAAAAAGAAACAAAAATAAAGGAAGAAAGGAGTTGTTGGGGCCTAAAATGTTCCTATAAGTGATATTTGTTTTGTCGGGGGGGACTTGGGCCTCCCTCCGCTCTGCAATAAACAAAAACTTAGATTTGATAGTATCCTAATTCCCACTTAATCCAATCAGGACGGTCCGCTCACAGCAGAATTTCAGTGTCTACCGCTGAACGTGGCGAAACGGGGTGGCGGGTGGGGTGGAGGGCGAGCTACCGATCCATGATTCCCACAAAGAAATACACCGAGAGAATTGAGACTCCTTACTGGTAACCGAGAGGTGAGACCACGTCACCCCAGTCCTGACCTCTCATCACTGGTTATCAGTAAAGTACAGAGAGTCTTACATTTGTTCTTAAAGCACGGTTTGTACTGAACTGCTCGTCCCCTGTTCCACCTCCAGACCCCTCCGAGCTGCCGACCAATCAATACTTCCCATTCCAGCTCCCACGTAAATCCTGAGGTGTTGAAAGTGTTTTTCTTAGCCTGGCTCCACTCGTCTGTTCCTCACAGCTTAAAATGAGTCTGTTCATTCATTTTTTATTTTTTTTTTCTCCATCCGAGCACAGAAAGACTCGCAGCTAAAACTGACAACACACACCAAAATTTACCGGATTAATTGTTCAGAACAAAGACGGGAACCTTGGTTTGGACTTTCAGGTGTCAAACTTGGGTTACATCAGGTTTCACTGAAGGACAAACTGGAAGGTTTGGTTCCCCTTCAATGCTTTTCTGGAATGAGTCCAAACCAATTTGAAAGATAAGTCTCTTCATCAGATATCGGAGAGAGAATCAGTGTGGCGTTGCAACTTTTTCCACCTTTTTTTTTTTGTGCAAATTCATTCTTGTTTTTCTGTTTGTTTTTGTCACTCGCAACGATGCATTCATGTCGATTTCTGCGTCCGTATTTACGTGAAACTGAAACGCAATCGCTTCCGTCAACTCTGTGAGCACCAAGAGAGCTTCAGCACAAACGCGTACGTCAAAAGAATAAAAACTGAAAGAAAGAAAACAAAGCTACAATTGCCTTCAACATTTCTCCAAATCCATTGCGATTATTTGGACCCGCAAAATGTATTGTAAGCTTCATTTCTTCGGACAGGCTGGCTGCTACATCGCAGTCTGATGATACCGAGTCAGACGGAGGAGTCCCCGCTGAAAGGTCACAGTCGAGTGGAGGTTCAAGTGACTGACAGTCTTTCAAAGAAAGTTCAGGCCAGACAGCTGCTGACAAAGTGGGCCGAATCCCCCTGCGAGCCACCATGAATCTCCTTCCAACCACTTGCTGAGCGAACCAACCGCTTCTCCTTCTTCTCTTTTTGCGTCTCTCTTCACTCCCAGTTACTTCTGTCAACGTTTTTCCCCTGTCTGGCTTTCGCCTCGGTTGACCTGCCTTCTTTATCCCCTTTCCTATCCGACTTCCTGTCCTGTCTTTTCTCGTCTGCGCGGCAGGGCAGAAGCCGCTCTGATGGGCAGGAAACGACAAGATGGGCTGACGAGCGGGGAGACGACCTCCCGCCGAGCCGTCTCCCGGCGCTCCGATCGCTTTCTGCCACCGAGCCGAGCCGAGCAACTCCCCCCCCTTTTCACTTAGCACGAGATGAGCTCTAATCCAATTCAAACCACTTTCCACTATATTTTCCATAAGGACATTTTTTTGGAGAGGATATTTCAATCCACTCAGCTGATTCTAATGGATGTGGCTGCCCCCCTGCCACCCCCCCCTCCCACCCACCTGGTATCACTGCTGTATGGAGCTACTATCTTTAAGTCGCACAAATCTCCTTTTAGCATCTGTTAAATCAATTCAGCTTTATTTACATAACACCAAACCACGACAGGTTATTTCATTGCATTTAACACATTTAAGTCATTTCAACAGAATTTTACAGCATTATGCGGAGGAAGCCAACAATTCAAATTCCCACATAGGAGGGGAAAACTCCCCTCGAAGGGAGAAAATCCTCCAACGGAGGGAAAGAAAAACTCCCTTTTAACAGGAAGAAACCTCCGACAGAACCAGGCTCAGAAGTGGGCGGAGCCATCTGCCTCGACCGGTTGGAGTGAGGAGCCCAAATCGGGTTTTTTTTTTGGTGGAGTCAATCCAGCGCCTCAGGCCACAAATTACGATAACTTTACTTTATACCTCAGCGGTATATAAATTCAGCTTTAATTCGGTAGTTGTAATTCTTCTGGGGGGAGGACATGTTATACTAAACACCCACCGATGGCTGCAAGTCAGTAACTACGCAATGTCACTACGCTGGTAAAGCCAACGTATAATGAAGCGGATTTAGGGTGTCCATTAAAACCTCTCCATCAAGTGCCATTCACTTAATGAAAGAGCCGGCTCTGAGAGAAAGCAGATGTGTGGAGATGAGTGGGAGACGGGCGTGTACGTTCACACATGCACACGCACACACACACACACGCGCACACACACACGTGTACCCGTCATCTGTGAATGTCCTCGTTCGCGCGTCTGAGTGGACGAACGAGCCGGGAAAAGTGTATTAAAACAGCACTAGATTTAATAACAGCTTGTTTCAGAGGACATCTGTGATCTTCTCTGAGTGGGAGCGTGCACACACACGCACGCACGCGCACGCGCACACACACACACACACACACACACACACACACACACACAGCTCACCACAACCCATTTCCAAGTCTCCAAAACACTATTATTTTAGTTTAGCAGCAGCATTTGGACAGAGGTCTGTTTCTGTCTTCGATGACCGATTGGTTTTCAATTTGATTTGCAGCTAATGATGAGATTTTTTACTGATAATCCTAATTACCAAATAACTGATTGATACGAAAAAGAATTGAAAATACCAATTGTTCTTGACTATTCATTGTTTCAGCCAACCACTCCAACCATCACTCTTATATGACAAAAGCAGCAGATCCTCAAATTTAAGCTGCTGAAAGCACCAGTTCAATACGGTCGCCATTTAATTTTATGCCAAACCACTAATTGATCACCTGATTAATCTTCTCACTGCTAGAGGTGAGTGATTTTAATCCCATCCAGAGCACACGTGTGAAGACTCCCCAACAACACAGCATTAATGCTTATAGCACCAATTAATTTCTGTTTTCCGGCACACTTGCTCGTCTTTTCTGTAACTTTATTGCATATAGTCACTTTGCATCTTAAAAAAAAAAAAAAGTGTCTCTGCTTATATCTGGATTTCATCAGCCCAGCACACAGCTGGAGTTTTGTATGAAAACTAAAAAGTAAAGCAGTTTCATACATCTGACATTCAGTCAGATCTTAAAGGGAAAAAAAGTAAAACTTTGCAAGGGAAAGACTTTGAAAGATTATCAAATGTGCTTTTTAAATTATATTTTACAGGTGATTCTATTTGGGTTAATCTGCTTTTCTACAGCCTCACTTTCACTACACGTAGCATTTTATTTATGAATGTAAATGTTACCGATATGATTAATTTAAATTATTTGAGTGCAATAGTAATGAGATCGTGGAGAATATTTTCGTGCACCACTTTTCTCCTGACAAACATGTTATCCGGAGAAAAAAAAAAAAAAAAAAAAAGCCTGCTGTCCCCGAGTTATTAATTAAGTCTGAATAAAACAAAGAAAAAACTTCCTGATGTGACACAAAAAAATGACAGAACTCTTTGAACTTTCACAATTGTGTGTTGTTGTTTTTTTGTATCATTCTTAAAAGTAAAATGACGCTGCTGGTGCTTCGGTGCGCGAGTAAACTTTGCTCCGTTAAACATCAAATGAATCAGGGGATTGCTGCTTTCTTACATCAGAAATGGAGATAAAAAAAAGTCTCTCTCAAGGACTGAATTAGGGCAACAGCCGGCTCAATGATGCTGGGGTGTTTTTGTGTTGCACGGAGGATCAGCAGACCTAACGTGTTGGCCCTAATCAATAATAAAGTAGTCAGGGAAGTTGTGTGCAATGACTAACTTGCCGGAGGCAAAAACAGCCAATGACTAAAATCAGTATTGCAATTGGCTCTAATTGCTAATTAGCAGCCAGGCGCATTAGATTCTTTAATTCCTCCCAGTGGTTCAATCAAAACCGAGCTTAATGAAATTAATAGACCCAAGTGCTTGTGTGTAAGGGGGTGTGGTTGCGGGGGTGTGTTTGTACTGAAGTTTTATATTTCCTTCACGTTCAGGTAGAGCACAGTAAACCAGCCCTCATCCGCAGCCTAATGAGTCAATATACGGAGGCCTCTTTGCATTTTAGTGCATTAGCTGCGTGTTTACTCAAACTCCTGGTGATTGTGCTTATTATGGGATTAGTGTGTCGGTGTGAGAACGCAAACAATATGTCACCCAGGCACCGAGGAAGGGCCCGACGGCTCTCTACAGCCATCTAGTGGCCAAACCCGTCCGCTACAGCAACTCAAGAATACACTACATTTGGAAGCGGACGCATTTTATCCACCGCAAGGTGGCGCCACAGATCATCTGCGGCAACTACTGCCGCTCACTCACCGCCACTTCTGAAGAGTGACAAGAGTTATAGCCTGAAGGCAGACGAGGGAAATGTTTCATTATGACCGCCAAGCGCTGGAACCGATTCTAGAAAGCAGCAAATATGATACAAAGAGCTCATTATGACCTCAAAGCATCACGTAGTGGTCAGCCCCTACAACCGGGTCCGCCACACGGTCGTCATAGCGACGTCCCCTGAGTGGCTTACTCTCCCAGAAACAGGACACTCAACACATCAATTAGAAGAAAAATCAATATCACTGATGAGAGATGTTCGAAACAGGAATCAAAGTCTGGTTTGTTGGGAAGTAAACGTAAAGTGAATTTGGCCCACAGAGCGTCAATTAAAGCAGAGACGATGTCAATGACGGCAGACAGACACACACAAAACTTACTTTTATCATTTTACATTTTAAGTTTCATCAACTTACTTTTTTTTCATCACGGGTGTAAAAAAAAAATCATATTTAGACATTAAAACATTCTGATAGTTCAAGAAGGGAATCCAGAAAAGAATCAAGTAGAATTATTGTGCTTTGAGTGTCTTTCATTTCACCCTTGACAGAAAATAAACTGGACTTACTTCTCCTCCAGCAGCTCGATGGGCTCGGTCAAGTTGATGGCCTCCATGGTGATCTCCACTTTGCGGACGCTGCCGAAGAAATCGGTGATGAGAACGCTCCCCGGGTCCCTCAGGAACAGGTCGGTACGGTGGCCCGGAGTGGACACACACTGACTCTTGGGACATACTTTGAACTAAAGAAGCGGAGGAACCACAAACTTCACGTCAGGACTACACGGGTTCAGTTCACATTAGCTTTTCTTTTTGGTTTTTTTCCCCATTAGAGACGGCCACAAAGAAAAACTCAAACAAATACTTTTAAATGCTAATGTTGAAGGTATCTACTCAGGAGATTTAGCTGAAGCATTCATTACACGGTGTTTCATTTCAGGTACAATTAAGAGTAATTGCAGCAGAGTTAGCTGGTTGCTAATTTGCATTTGTTGTCCCTGGGGAGGTAGAGAGAGCCTACAGCCTTCCTGGAAGAAGGAAAATAGAAGTTTGTTCTTGATAAATTGACCATATGAGTTAAAGGCTTGCGTAGTAATGATTTATAATTTGTAAAAAAAAAAAAAAAAAATCCTGCATTGACAGTGTTTCTCCTACGCAGACCGGCTTGGGAGGGCAGGACGGGTCATTATTTGCAAGTAAAAGAACTCTTCACGTTAAAAGACACTCGACCGAGCCCACACAATCTGTCCACACTTTTTCCAGGAAAAAGGGAGATCTTAAAGACAAACTCTGGTCAATAATTTACCCCTCTTCCATTTCGTACGACAAGCTCGACGTCTGGGAGCGTCATTGTCAGCAACAAATGCGTGTTACACCTTGTGGGTTAAATCCTCTTAAGTGTGCGATTCATCGTTGTGTTGCACGAACGGGGTTTCTCCGTTTGAAGAGAAATATGAAGACCACTGAACCGAGGTGAACGTTATCTCCGGTGGCCAAACGGGTCCAGAAACACACACGGCAGCTGACGGATTTGGTCGGCAGGGTGGAGGCAATTTGTGTTTCGTCAAAGGGGAGGGGGGGGTGGGGGCAGGTCTTTGAAGCCTGGATTAAAACCAAACTTGGTGGGCTTGTCGAGGAAAATCTATAGTATTGATCCTTAATTCTGAGAAGAAGAAAGAAAAAAAAAAGCAGAAGAACAAAGAGCGCATCTACAGAAACAGGAAAATTGTAAAGAATAATTAGCATTAGTCAGAGCGCGTGGACTGAATGGCAGAATAACGATCTGAGGGTAAGAGATGAAACGGGAATTGGGAGTCATGAACCGGAGCGGCGGGCAACTCGCCGCCTCCGCCAGCATGCGTCAAAAGGCCAATAACCGTAACGCAGCATCACACGTTCTGTTTCATGTGTTCCAGAGTCCGGCGAGGACCGAGTGACTTTCATCGGACTCCTTTTAGGAACCGGGGAAGTTTAGGACTCGAGACAGAGAAGGAGGGAAGTACAGGCGAGATGCTGCCGGCGACTGACCCAAAGCCCCAAAAAAAATCTAAAAATTATACATTTACAGAGATTGTGACTGTAGACTTTAACACAATTATATAAACATGCCATGAAATGTCAAGTCTGCTGTAATATGTACCGACGCTGCTACAACAACTGAATTTCCCTGTTGAAGATTAATTAAAGGTTTATTTTCTCAAATGTTATTATATTTTATTTTTAAGAAAAGACGCTAAATATTTGTTTCTATTGTTTGTATCTGAAGATTAAAAAAAATAAAAAATACAATAAAAGAAGTCATTTTGGTTTTTGGGGAAATTGTTATTTTCTCAAATGTTTCTGACTGAACAATAACGTAGCAGCCGTGACGGCACGCGCATCCTCACCAGATCGTTCATGTTGGCTTTGCTCGCGGGGTGGATGTCTTCTAGGAACTCCAGCAGGTAGAAGGTGTAACGGTCCATCAAATGGACTCCGATGGCCAAATCCGGCTGGTGCTGTGGACGAGACAGGAAAAAGACAAAATGTCAGGATGCTTTGTCAGCATTTTTTTGGTTTTTGTTTTGGCTCGGAGCTCAGAATACTATCAGAGCCTGATCTGTGAGGTGTGCATCGTGACTGACAAACAAACAAACAAACAGAGACCAACATCAAGCTACAGATCAAACGTACATTTTTTCCAAACATTAAAGTGTCACCAAGCATAAAGGGGGGGGGAAAAAAAAAAAAAATCAGCTTTGAAAAACACCGTTTTTTTGTTTTTTATTCATTCAGAGATGTTGTCAGGGTGAAATAAATAGCACCAACACTAATTGCTCAGTAACGACATCTCAAGAAAAGTATTTTGACAAATGTTCTTCAAACTGTGCCACTTCTGCCTTCACCCGTAAACGAAGTGTATAATCACACGAGGTCCTGTAACGTGGAGCAGAAACACACGTCGGGTCTCAAGTTGTCTCAGTGTGCGTGTGTGTGTGTGTGTGTAGCAGAGAAAAACACACACTGAGAATTTTAAGTGTTCACTCAGTATAGCTGTGGGTCTATTTTTCATCTACATTTCATTTCCTTTATTTATTTTTTATAATATTTTTTTTATTTAGCTATTGTACATCAGGGAGGCTGTGACTCAGTCGGGAGAGCGGGTTGCACACTAATCGGAAGGTTGGCAGTTCGATCCCCAGCTCCTCCTGTCCACATGCCCAAGTGTCCTTGAGCAAGACACTGAACCCCAAGTTGCTCCCGATGGGGTACCATCGGCGTGTGAATGTGCTCCTGGTGGCAGCACCTTGCACGGTGATCTGTCTCATTAGTGTGTGAATGGGAAAACCATGTTAAAGCGCTTTGAGACCGAAAGGTGATAAAGCGCTATACAAGTACAGACCATTTACATATGTTTAGCCTTTAATTGCATTATTTGTCATTTTACATTCAACACATTCATTTTTTACTGAAACAACTGCTGTAACAATGCAATTTCCCTTTGGAAATATTTAGGTACGTATGCATCAGCCTGAATTAACTGGGGTTTTTTTGGGCCTCTTGGGGGGGTCGTAGAAACGCAACGTATGAACACAACGCTGACGTTCCCTTTTCAGTTTGTGTGGAAGTTACAGAGCAGCGTCATTCATTTTGAACCAGGAAAGTCCAACACTCACTCTAGATTTCTGGTAAAAGGGGTTTTTAAAACATGCACTTGATGGCTAAATACATGACATAAAGGTTAAAGCTGCACATCCCAGACAAAAGCTCAATATCACCGATTGATGATCCATTTAGGAGACACAAAAATAATAAAAGACAAAGCTTCTCTCAGAGTGTTCCTTAAGTTTGAGAGGACTTAGGTGCAGGTATGTTGTGGGGGGCTGAAACGGCCTCCCTTTTAGGGAAATATTATATGAACATATGCATTTTCCAATGTTTTACATCTTTTCCAAGAGATTAAATTGAGATTAAAACTGAATATCACACTGTTTTTGATAAATTGATACAAGTTGACCCCATCTGTCTGCTTCTCTTACACACTTCTCTAAGATATTGTTCATATTTCAATGCGACAAGAAAGATGGAATCAAGGATGAAGATTAACTGATGTAATTAAAAAAAACTTCCCACTTTTATTATTACTGCAGTGGCATTGATTGATGTTTCGTGGTCTGTATGAATATAACACTCAGGATAAGTCTTTATGTGCAGCGTGCACTCAAACCACAGCGCTCATTGGAAACGTTGACAGCCTGATGAATGGTTTTTAATTCATGTCTTCCATATGAGTGAAGGATAATAACTCACCGACAGGGAGTCTTCTCCAACCTGACTGCTGGCCAGAGCCATGAGGTTTGGAGAGTAGAACCTCTCGTACATGGAGGCGCCCTGACAGGTGTCAATGATGAAGAGCAGCTCGTTGTACCTGGGGAGGGAGAGACGCGCGCGCACACGCGCACACACACACACACACACACACACACACACACACACACACACACACACACACACACAAAATCAGAACACAAATAAAACTGATGAGGGATCACACAGCTGGCATTACACTCCTCCATTTGTTCCAATTTGTTCCCAACTGGTGCCACACAAACCTTCTAACCATCTTTCATGATGCAGTTACCATGGTGACCAAGAAAAACCAACAGCTCCATTCAGTCCCTTTGACACTCCCACGCACTCCCTCCCTCACTCTATAAAGACAGATTTCATCACCAACTTCTTCCCCTCCACCCCCGATTAGACCAACATGCCCAGACTTTTCTATCTGGTTCAGGGACGATAGACGGGAGGTGGCGGACGTCCCTTCAGTGGCTTTAATTTGGCAGCTCAAGCCTGCAATTATCACATCAGCATCAAAGCTGGCGTCACTAAGCTTTTATCCAGCAGCCTGGAGCCTGACTGTGTCCCAGACACTCTGTTGGTGGTGATGATGATGATTGGTTTGGAGGACAATAGAGACACTCGGAGCAGAAAGGTGCCGGCTCATTTAGTGTATTGTGAGCGCAGCCACTCCATTCCTTTTCAAGAAAGAGACCGTCTCCCATTTTAGAAGAGCCTGCGTAAATATGCTGCATGTTTAATAGTAATTCCCTCACTCTTCTAATGGTGTATGATGCGTTGCATTAGTTTAACAGGTCAAGCTGCAATGAAAATAAGTCAAATTCAAACATTAACACTGACAATATCATGTTGAAACTTATTCTTAATCAATATTCATGAAGTCATTTTAATCTTCATACCACATAGAATACCGTTTAATACCTGTTTCATGACCATGCCATCCAAAGTATAACAGATAATCAATGGAAATCAGAAGTGATAAAAAAAGGTCTACTTACCACGCGCAATAATATATATTATATTTCTATCAGTACTTCCAAGTATCATATCACAATTTGAGCTGAAATGATCAGTCGATCATAAAAACATTTGATGGTTGTAGATTTGTTGCTTTTCCTTCTCTTGAATTATATTATTGAGAATTATTAAATATAGATAGTATTATGTCAAAGTTTTTTGACTGTTCATTAGAAAAAACAAGACATTTGATGACATCAACTTGAGCTCGAGGAAATTAAGAGATCATAAAATAATTAGCTGCACCTTTAATACCACTCACCATGTGAGGTGGACTTACAACAAGAAAATAACAGTGTGTGACGTCACCTTGCGAGGCCCTCTCTGTTTTATCATGAATGCTGCTTCCCAGTTTATTTACCTTCTTTTCTGCCACATCTGCTCAAAAGCGTCCGCCAGCTCCACATTACTGATCTCCTCCGAGTCCTGGAACTTCAGAAAGCCGTTCCCGCCATGGCCTGTTTAAACAAGCACACGCTATTATTAATAATCCATTCATCTTTGATTCGTAAAGCAAAAACATGATATGTGCACTTATTGTAAGTCGCTTTGGATAAAAGCGTCAGCTAAATATAATGTGATATAGAATACAAAATAACAAAACACATGAAAAGGGCTAGCAGAAGTCTGCACCGTGTAGGAGGACAGTAGAAACTCTGAAAGGACAATAAGGAAGTTTTCCTTTCATCAAATATCTTTAGACCTCATACAAAAGCCTTGCAGAAAATATGTGGTCAATAATGACAAGTGATCAATTTCCATCACCCTCACTGAGATGGCCTGTAAATATGTGCAGGTAAAAACTAAATATACTGTATAACTGTGGTTCTCAGCTGGTTTTCCTTCAGGACCCACATTTTTTTCAGTCACTTTTACTCCACTAGAAAAAAAAAAGAAGGTTTCCTGCAGAGTTTCTCAGAGGAGAAACAAAACCCACCTCCGCTATCATCGTAAAAAGTGAACTTGGGATTTAATTAAACATTAACCTTTAAAGGGAAAAGAGCAGAGGGGCAGTTTAAAACAATTGATATGTATCTAATGAGAATGGCAAATGGTGAGGCTATCATTTGCAAACTGAAATGATGATGAGAGAAGATACATTTATTGCACCTTTGGCTGAAATAATTTGCTGAAACCTTGCTGTGATTTTGCTCTCTTCACCAACACATATAACACACATGTTCTTTCTCTGTGTGTTGTTCAGAGTTAATCTGGGAAACAGAAGGTAGATTCTACGGGAAAGGTGCATACACACAGAATTACAATGCTTCGACAAGAGAATATTAAATATAAACGTTAATGAGGAGTATTGGAGGGCGGTTAAACTCTTTAAGTACCTGTGAGGTATATGAGGATGTTGCTTCTGTCATCAGAGAGGAGGCGTTTGGAGCGTGGAGTGCTGGGAGGCAGCCGTCCAGTCAAAACTCGCAGGAAGTTCTCCACCGTCACCTGATGCGGACAGAAGACAAACGTTTCTAATCAATTCAATTGTGCAAATCGATTATCCAAAATGGACTAACAGTGCGGTGTTTGTTCATATTAAAAGCAAAAGTAAATCATCAAAAAGAAGGTGGTAGAAAGCAGCTGCGGCAATGGCGCTCCAGGACAAACAAAATATTTGCGTGCTCCCCTATTTGAAGATGCATATTATTAGGTCATCATATCCTAGTCAACACACGAGGCAAATGCTGGTGTCAAGCAATCTGTATTTTTCAGCCTTCGAGACGTTGTTGTGTGGACATTAGAGTCTTCGGGCTTTTTATAAAATAGAACAAGATTATCATGAGGCTGACTGATTTGCAATAAACAACATTTTTACAGAACGGCGCTGGCGTGTAACCGCAACGCGAACCGACCTCGTATCCTCGGTAGTCCACCTCCACGTCGTCACCGTACACGTTCAGCTCCATGTTCTTGTGGCTGAACACTGTGGCAGGTTTGGGGTTTCTGTGATTACAAGCCATGTCATCAGCCAGCATCAGAACTATGTGGCTGGGAAATTTAAAAAAAAAAAAAAAAAAAGAGAATATATTTTTTCATTATTTAATACTTTTTTTTTTCTCTCTCTAAGATGCACAAAAAAATATGTAAAAAAAAAAACAACTTTATAATTTCCCACGGGGCAATCTGACATCTTCAAATGTTTGTTTTGTTTGACTAAAACTCAAACATACTCAGTTTACTATCATCAAAGAGAAGCGTACAAGCAATAATTGGTGATTGCCTGCCAATCAAATACTCACTCAATTGCATTGTGTTGCAGCACAGTGGACAAAGTGATTTAATATGTACTCATCAACACCACAATAACAATAGAAACCTCTGCGTTCACGTCATCAACCGATATCCCATATGTTCAGTACCTGTCAGGGATGCCCAGCCTCTTAACACTTCTGTACACGGACAGAGTATTTGCCACATGTCGGTAGTTGAACCAGAACCTGGATGTGCACACCTGTTTTTAAAAGGCAAATAAAGAAGAGAGGCGGTTAACTTGAGTTTGTGCTGTTACCACCATTCAATCAATGAGCGTGTTCACGTGTAACGTCGATGGACTCACCAGAACAGCCCAGTTGTTCGTGTGACCGCTGCTGAAGAACTGCCCGGCGCTGTCCTGAGAAACAAAAAGGACAAAAAAAAATATATGGGTAAATGTTTCGTGTTGTTTTTTTTTTTTTTATCTGATTTGGTCTCTTACAAAGCGACCAGGCTCGGTACCAAAACAGCTGGCAATGACAGCAGAGGGCTAACACGAGAACGACGTTTCCGGTCAAATTAAACATAACATTTGACAAATTCGGCGGGATATTCGGAGCTCGGTGCCAGACAACACACTCACCTCGATGTTAATGCAGCCTGCTAGAAAGTATGTCGCGAATAAGCTCAGTAAGGAGAGTGTTTTCATTGTGCAGCACTGTTAGCGGCTGTGGATAACAAGGAAGTGAAAGCCGGTGGCTCCGCCCAGCAAGTGTTTCCGGTGGGAGAGATTTCAAAATAAAAGCTTTGGCGTGGAGAAAGTGGTTGGGGAACATTTTTTTTATCACGTTTTAAATGTTTTTTTTGTAAAACGGGGACGAGGTGGGCTGTTCTACCTCAGAGGTCAACTAAAGATATGATTGGCACATATTGAAGATCGTACAACACGGACAGTTTTAATCGTTTGTGGACCTTTATTTATTGTGTCATAACTTCATTTTAAACTTAGACAGTAGATTCATTCTTCATTGTGTTGATGATATTATCCTCTCCAGCGCAGATGGTGCCCGTATGTAAAAGCTTGCTTGAGCCTTGTGCAAGAGAGCAGTAAAAGCAGTAAACGCAGTTATGCAGTGTATGCAAAGCACAAATACACTGCATACACACATGCAAATTATAAGTGAAAGAAAAACGCATGAGCAAATAAATAAATTGGAAACCATTTGAGTACTGTAGAGAATAATTACTACAGAAAAATTTGATAATTCAGTTGATATTTTCCCCCATATCCCTGTAGGTTTGCGCTTGCATGCGTATATTATTATAAATTGTCTTCTTTGAAATCGGGAAATGTGTCACCATCAACTTACATGAACACTCTCTGAAAATCAAAACTTTATTGTGTTTTTGTGCAGGTATGTGTCCTGAAATGTGTTTTTTTTTTCTTATAGAAAATGTGTGAAACTATGGAAGATTGAATTTTAATTGATTTAATTTCAGTGGATCAATGCTATGGTTGCAGGGAGCATGTCTGGTAGCAACTCTGTGTGGTTAGCAGATAATGGAGCTCATGTATGTGCGGCTTATCTTTGAATGGACAGAATGATCACTTTCTAACAATAAACTCTTGTCTCTGAACTACTCTCATGGTATTCTGTGATAGGAGGAGACTTAAAGTCAGCTTAAAGTCAGCTGCCCAGTTGTCAAGAAGATTAGTGGCCTATAAAAATCAAATCAGATCAGGAAATCAAATGGGCCTATTCCTGTTCCTGGGTTGCCTAAAAAAAAAACCTGAATGTGTCATGTTCACTCTTTGCTGAACTGTTTGTCTCCATCTAACTTAACACATTGTTATGCAAGTGAAGAGATTACCTGCAGCCAAACATTTGCATTCAGCTGTATTGAGCTGCACTGACAGGTTTAGTTACTGTAGTTTGTACAATTATTTTGTCTCTTTGTGCAAAAAATGTAACAAAGTTTCAAAATGTGGAGCGTTTGATGTCGTAGATTGACAAAAAAGGAGCAAAATGTGTAGAAAAACAAAGTCAAGTTTCAACACAATTTAAGTGCAACTCTGCAGGAGATGTAAATAAAATAAGTAATTTTCTGTAGAACTTTCCCCAATTCATATTTCTCTATATTTAGTGTTTGCACCAATAGGATCAAGTTCATATAACTCCAGTGATGGAGGATTGATCATTAATGATATAACTTAAAAATACTCCTGAAGTACTCCTAAGTATCTTGGCAACAATATATATTTGAAATATTAACAATAAAAGTACGCAAAGTTCCCATCAGAGTTATAATACTGTTTGATATTTTTGAATATTATTATTGAATCATATAATAATATATATATATGTATGACATTTTAATGTGAAAACCAACTAGCTCTGTTTCAGTCTGAACTGTAGAAGAATTAAGTTAAATAAAATGGAAATATTTATCTTAAGTAGAAGTACAGTAGTTGAGTAATTAAGGCTACTACGAGTGGAAAAAACGCCACGGAGAGGCGGTGCGTGCGTTTTTTTTGGCACAGACTGCGCGCCACCTCCGTGCCAACGTCAAGGCACACAGACACGGTGCGTGCTGGAGGCAGAGCGCCGTCGGAGGGAAGACGGACGAGCCACGCATCCGCATCACCGAGGAGGGTGGCGCGGTGGCATCGCCTGCAGGAATCCAGTTGTAAAGTCCACACAGGAGACAACTAAAAAAAAAAATGCGCTGAAGGGGGAAGATCTGTGAGGGAGCTCGGTCATTAACCAAAGATTACCTAACGGCACGGACACACCGGAAGAAAAGAGGAAGAAAAGAAGAAGAAAAACGTTTCGGACAAGTTGTGATTTGAAGAAATCCGATTAGAGATGAATACCAACGATGCCAAGGAGTATCTCGCCCGGCGGGAGATACCTCAACTATTTGAGGTGAGAAGTGCGGTGCGCGCTTTGCGGGGACGAGGTATCCCGGGTACAGTAGACGTGCAGATATGATGGTGTGATTATTATTTTTTTGTTTTAAAGATAAATTTTCGATGCATTGCAATATGCGTGACAGACAGTGTTACTGGTAAAGATCCTTCATTCTTTATCCGTCATCTCAAGGTTGATGGAGGAGCGAATATGACGCGCTGGAGGCACATCTCTTCATTGTATAGGGGTTTAAATGACAGATCATTCATAATTGTACAAACTGCTCCCTAAAATTCATATGTAACCATAACTGTTTGCGCAATTACACCAAACCCTCCTCCATTCTTCTGTCTTACATAATATATATATATTAATCACGAGAGATGAAAATAAATAGAGATATGGGTTGTGAGAAAAAAGAACATTAAAAGTCCACAATGCGTTTTACAATTATTGCAGAAAAGAAATAGTCATATAACTCCGATCATAGGAATAATTAGCGATATATTGGCAATAGACAGACTGAGAGAACTCTATAACTAAAAATGTATGAGAAAATGAAAGTATTATGTGAACAAGAAACTATTATAGAAGGTCAAAAATGCTAGAAATAAGTCACCATCCACTATTTTCTAAGCTGCAGACAGACACACATCAGAGCTCGCAGGAATATAATACTGAAATGTTACATAACTTTTCCTGAGGGGATCTTAAATTGGCTCATCCACTTAATTAGACTCCATCTCCAGCACTGTGCAGCTAATGTATGCAAAGCAATCACTGCCTGTTTATTTACAGTCAGTTCAAATTACATCGAGCAGTGGAGTGGCACACCACCACCATCATCATCATCATCATCATCATCATCAACATTGCAATTGTAGTTTTTACTGCTTACAATTACTGCTCGTATTAAAAGCGTGTTCATGATCAATCTGAGTAAATAAGCATGTCCAATTGTTTCCAGGAAAGTTGGCAGAGTAAGTATTGATGGCGCTGAGGTGGGAGTTTGTTAGTGAGGAGGGACGGAGGTGAAGGAGGAAGTCCCAGAGGAAGGTTTTGTTTTGAGGCATTCAGGATTCGAGGAGAAAAGTGTGACACTAACGCACACTTGACTTGTGTTTTGGCCCATAGTTCCCCCCTCACATTCATCACAGTCATTGGCTTTCCTCCTCCACAACAACGAGGTCATCGGGGCGTTGTGTTTATTTGCCGGGCTGAGACCAATTTCACGGGCTTCCTACAAAATGAGTTGTTTTGTCGTCCCCCTCACCCTCTGCCCCCTTGATGGATCCGAGCCAAGGCAACCAGATCCGCACTTCAAAACTTCACCTCATTAAAGCGGGCTGTTCGGCGGCGCCGCCACACCGTCACAGAACAACAGATCATAACGGAGATGTAGCGCTGCCAGAACAAACATCTCCTCCCCCCCGCTCTTGTTTTGGACCCGTGTGCCTCACCACGTTCTCCCTGCGCTGTTTTTTTTGTTTTTTTTTCTCCCTCCAGAGCCTGCTGACAGGTTTGATGTACTACCGGCCCGATGACCCCGTCGACTACTTGGAGGGCTGTCTGACGAAAGTGCGGGAGCTCGGGGGACCGGACAAGGTACGGTGGGACACTTTCGTGGGCGGGGAGAAGAAGTCCCTACCCCCTCTCAACGGAGGCCAATCACGCAGGTCGCTCTTCAGAAACGGTGAGGATGCAGCTGCGAAGTTGAAATAATCAGTCGCTTCCTCGAATTGTTGGCAGCACTAAAGTTCAATCCAGTTAAATGTGAAGTTTCTTGCTTCAGTTCAGGTTTAGAATCGGTGCAAAAGACACCAAAAGACTGACATCAGACTCTAGAAATGTACCAGCTGCTATTTGCAGACTTTTCTCTGACTAAAAGTTTTCGGTGATGGAAACAATTGTCAGTTTCGGCCCTAAAACTCATCTGATTTCACACTTTGGCACTAGCACCGTTCGATTTTTGGCACATCTACCCAGCACGTGCTGTATCTTCTTCTTTCTAAGAAAGCTGGCAGCGGCGTACGTCCTTCTCTCCCGGAGTCAGGACCCCAAGCGGGCTCAGTGTTTGAACAGGAGATGGTGTTTGTACCGAAACCCCGCAGAGCCCAGCGTACACGCTGTTCTCGGAAGACTTTTAGAATGTAATCAATGTACGATTCTTTTTCTCCCCTCTCGCTCTTGTGTGAAGCATCACAACTCTCGCATAAATTTTGTTAAAAAAAATTTTTAAAAAGTGTCAGAAGCGTTTGTGGAGACACTGGAGCTCCCACCGACTCACCGCGTCCAAAAAAAAAACCACACAAACTACAAAGTTGGTTGAGAAACTCCAGCTATTTCCTGTTGAAAAAAAATCAGAATCCAGCGAGCATGGATGAGCATGAACGTACCCGTGATGCCTTCACTGACCCGTTGAAAGATACGTGAAAATGCGTGGTTAATTTTTAACCTGCAGGGACACCACAAGGCTGTCCATTCATCAGTGTTTGAACCCACGCAGATCTATCAGCTGAATCTGCAGCTCTTGTCAGATTTACACAGATTTAGAGCCAAACGAGTCAAATGTTTTTCCCTCAGGAGTCGGTGGAGACCAAAAACAGAGCTTAAAGAGAGTGAATATTAGACTTCAGTGAGGGCTCGGAGGATTTGTTTTTGCTCGATCTATCTTTTTTTTCTTTTTTTGAGAGTGTGATTTTCATTTTTGATTGTTTTATTTGTTTGTTGCTGTTTTTGTGTGGAGCACAGGAAGAACGAGGATTCAGATAAAGTCTAAATAAAGAACAGGGACTCGCCACTAGCGACCGTATTGTCCTTGATTATGAGTTGTTCAGGTGATGATTTAGTAAACCAGCAGGTCGTCCCGCCGATGCAAAACCTGGCCTCGAATTTGCAAAACTAATTTCGGCTGTCGTTGGCTAACGACATTTTCCATTCACCGTTTAGTTTAGTTGGGTTTATTTTAACTTCACACATCCGCTCCCTTGTTTGACGATGCGTGTGAAGCCCGCCTGGAGACGTGCACAATAGCTGCCCATTAGAATAAAATAGAATAGATTCTACGTGAGCGAGTGAGAATTTGTTTACGGACGCATCGCTCGTGCAAAGCCGCTGCACAGATATGACTTCATATGAAAGAAGAAGCACTCAGTGGAGACTGCTGCTTTCAGAACGACAGATTTCTCTTCCTTTCCTTATAATGTTGCACCGCAGGTGCCTGAAAACTTTGCCAGCTGAAGCGTTTAGCCGCTGAAAGAAGCAGAATAACGAGACAGCTGAATTCAAATCTACCTGCTTTCAAAAGAAAGGCTGGAAGGGAATCGGGCTCTCGCTTCCTGAACGTGTTCTTCTCGGCCCGGTTTACGTGTCAGAAATATTCAAAAAGAAAGTCTTTAGATTGAAGCAGGTGGAGCAGCATCAACTGCAGTTTGCAACCTCTAATTTATTTTCACCTTAACGAGGGCAATTTGTGTGTTTTGACAAATCATTTGCCCGAAACAACCTCTTTGCTGAAACCGTATGAAACACCCTCCTGTGCAAAGAGCGAACACACGTCGATTGTTGCAGCTCTCAGAATAGCTTGCAGTGATGATTTCTATCTTCGGTAACCGCGTTATTGTCGTTACAGCTGCGTAATCAATGCTTTCATCACCAGAGACAGCAGGACGATTACCAAACTGAACGAAGCAGCTCGGTTTTGAATGCATCACTCTGACGACTTCACCTCCCAATCGACCCGTTTGATTGTTAAAACGGACGTGACGTTGTTTTTGTTGCGGTCGGAAATCCCGCGACGCCCGCACCTACGAAGTGATCGACAGAATTATAGATATACGTGTAGAACAAGAGGGATCGAGTCAGTAAACGTAACAGCCGAGCTCTATTGTGCTTACGTCTAACCCCGTGTGTTTGTGCGTTTATGTGTGTGTGTGTGTGCGTGTGTGTGCGTGCGTGTGTGTTTGTTTTGTGCGACAGTGTTGCCCGACAGCCCGAACTTCCCCTACAGACGCTACGACCGCCTCCCCCCCATCAGCCAGTTCTCCATCGAGAGCGACTCGGACCTGTCGGAGACGGCGGAGCTCATCGAAGAGTACGAGGTGTTCGATCCGTCGAGGCCGCGGCCCAAGGTCATCCTCGTCATCGGTAAAGGGCCGGTACACCACACAAACAACAACAACAACAACAACACGCACACGAGCGCACTGAGAGCACGTGTGCACTTACACTAAAAAGAAAAAAAAAGGAGAAGGAGGACGCTTTGAGGCAAAAAAAAAAAAAAGAAAGTCAGATTATTTCACCGTTTCCTCGTCTGATGTTTCTGATTTGAGACGCTTATCTGGATCCCGGTTGTTTTTAGATGTCAGATAAGACTCGGCAGTAGAGATCCTCTCTGCGTGTGTAAACACAGTACAACATGGTGACTCTCTGATTAGAGCCGCATTCATAGAAAGGGGGCAACAAAAACACAAAGTGGGAGTTTATATTTGCCTCGCTGATGAGCTAAATATACACAGCCTGGATGGGAATCTACAAAAGTAGTGTGTGTGTGTGTGTGTGTGTGTGTGTGTGTGTGTGTGTGTGTGTGTGTGTGTGTGTGTTTTTCCTGGTATCCTAAGCGTAGCTCCGCCTCTCCGGGTTCGTGTCGGCCGGGTGGATCTTGTTTCGTGTCACTCACTGCGTTGGACACTCACGTTCGCCTAATCTGATTTCCTTCGACGTGCTTCCATTAACCTGTCAAATACATTCATTAATCTTAGAAAGTACGCATGGCAGCTGCACCGTCGGAGTAATGACACTGGATGAGCTGCACCCCCCCCCCCCTCCTCCCCCCTCCCACCACCACCACCACCAAAAAAGAAAATGCTATTCATATAAACTCTTTAACATAGTTCATCGGGGATTATCGTAAAGGACTTGGCGTGTTTTTCGCGAGAACCTTTCAGCGGGCCGTTTTACCGTCGGTGGGATGTTTTGCTCCGTCCGGTCGGGCGGATGACAGCTACTCGTCCTCACGGCACAAAGCCAGTTCCCCCCCGTCTCTTCCGCGTGAGCACACTGTGCCCTATTTTAAAAGGGAAAACGGGACGGGCCGCAGCTGTCGTGTCTGCGCAGGATCACGGCGAACGTCGAGTCTGTCAGGTTCCCCACTTGACAGAGGCGGACCGACAAAGACGCCCGCGTGACGTCCGCGGGGGCGTTGGGAGGAGGAGGCGGGGTCAGACGGGACAAAACACTCGCATGTAAAGTGAAGCGTGCCATCGCTGAATACGTCCTCGTGACGCTGCCACTGCTTCTCTGCGCTGCAACATTTCAAATTGACCTTTCTGGTGGATTAAATGACACGAATATTCATGATTTAATGAGAGCCTACACTGGCTTTCTGCTATCATTATATAGTGCGCATGTGATCAGACGCGATCTTTTGTGTATTTGTGCTGGGAACACGATAAAAAAAATAAAAAAAAATAGGCGCCGGCATCAGGTAACAAAGATAGAGTGTCCCGGGCCGAAAGGAAAAATCAACCCCAGACACTTGAAACTCGGTCTACCTCGCGGGGACACATTAACATCACTCCGCTGAAACACGGCCGTCCGAACAGGACGATCTACTTTAAATCTGACCACGATCACCGATTTGCAATAATTTTCTTCTCTCGGTTGCGCTCCTCATCCCGGGAAAAAAAACAAAAACATTTCTGACAGTGATACCGTAATGGAATAAATTACCACCGATGCAGCGTGTTCTCTGACTAAATTCACTTCAGTCTGGCCTTGCTTTCAACCGGGAGCAATTTTCAGAGCGGTTGACGTTTCTATGGTAACGATAGCAACTCTGAAAATCCTGGGATGAAACACAGCGAAGCAGAATTCAGGTTGTCAAGAAGGCTTTTAAACAGGCCTTTTACCGACTGATACCTCGCATGATGAGTTTGTCTTGCAACGTTGACCTATTATTACCAGTGATTGGATTCCTGTCGGACAACTGAATTATCCAGACGTCATCCTCGACGGCGCAGACACGTCCATGTTTTACTTAATTATGATCATTTGTATTTGTCGCACAAAAGACGCAAAAATGTTAAAACGTCCTGTAACTCTCGTCTCTTCTCATTGAAATACAGCGTAAAAAAGATGATTTGTCAGCAAATGTAGGAGGTTCACGCGTACCTGTCTGTCATCCGCACCTCCCCACCCGCCCCCCTTCTCCCCCCGCATACACTTGCAGGGCCACACACACACACACACACACACACACACACACACACACACGCTCCTACGCTCGCACACGCACGATATTTCACACTCGCACGACAAAAAAAAACAACCAAAAAAAACACCTTTTTTTGCCCCAAACATCAACAGCTCTCTCTCCCTCCGCTCCCAGGTGGCCCTGGCAGCGGCAAAGGAACGCAGAGCCTGAAGATCGCCGAGCGCTACGGCTTCCAGTACGTGTCTGTGGGCGAGCTGCTGAGGAAGAAGATGATCCACAACGCAACCAGCAACAGAAAGTGGAGCCTGATCGCCAGAATCATCACCAACGGAGAGCTGGCACCGCAGGTAGCAGAGAAACCGCCATGGAGAGGAGGGGAGGGAGGAGGGGGGAGGGGTGTAGGCGGGGTGGAAAGGGGGGCAAATGAGAAGAGGGAACAGCGCCGATTATGTCCAGTCTCTCCCAGGTCATTAACAAGAGACTAATTAGCAACATTCATATCACAAGCATGCTGGGGGAGAAGGATGCTTATCTGTCTTATTAGCATCCATCTCTGCCAGATAATGACTTTCTCTGCCCGGGAGGAAAATCAACACACACACACGCACACACACACACACACACACACACACACACACACACACACTGGGGTTGTTTGCACTCCACGCTATTCAAACACTCTGTTGAAAACACATGTGATACCACTTCACATCCCAGTTGAATAATCTGCGTTGCCACCATGAAAGTCCTTGTAGCGGGACCAGGCTGTTTGTGTTGTGAGGTTACGAGCGTGGCAGATCCTCTGAAGAGGCCGTCCAGTACCGCAACGACTAAAACGGATGTAGCTTCTTTTCTTTTTTTTTTTTCTTTTTTTGTGCTTTATTTTTTTGTCCCACCAAATTTCACACAAATCCTCGACAACAAGGAAAAGAGGAACGTACAAACATCCCTATGTACAGAAAGGTCACTTAATGCAGAAATGCAAGTTGATTGATGGATTTTTTTTTTTTTGTGGTGATCAAAAGACTGCTGCCCCTGTTGCTCACTGACGGAGCACAGTAGAGTGATCCACATGGACGTGGACGATCGGTTTTCTTGCAGCATCTTGAGGTGCAGTGCAGGTATTTGAGGGAATTAAAGCCAAACCCTTCAAAAAAAAAAAAAAAAAAAAGAGAAAAAAAAAAGTATATCAGCAATGGAAATTTCATCTAAAAAGTGATCAAATACTTTTAAAAATGGCCAGCGTTCATTGTTCAAGTTCATTGACTAAAAGATGCAAAACCACAAGAATGGCCTGTGCTTTTAATCTCGTGTGTTAAAGTCACACCGACTGTAAAAGTCTCTGTTGCAGTGCTCAGTTTTAGAACCCACTGAGTCACTGTGTTGACCGAAGTATGTCGCTACTTTGGTTAAAGCTCTGATTGTTGTGAGAACCAACCGCCCTAAAAATAATCACACTTCCTGTTAAGATTTGTGGATAAAAGCTTTCTGGTTTCTAAAACGATCCACAGCAGCTGGATTGATTCTGCTTGTCTGGATATATTTGGATGAACCTAAATGGGAACGAACTGAGAGGGTGGTCTCCGCTGGGCGTCGCGATGCACCGGCGACGCGGAGAAGGCCGTGACACCGACGCGAGCCGTTCTTAAACTCGCGTCCCCTCGTGAATTATCTTCGATAACCGGCCGGCTCATCGTTCATCATCCCCCTTTGCTCGCCGGCCCGGCATGCCATCGCTTCCCCCTCGCAGCCGCTCGCCAGGATGTCAGTCCAGGAACCAGCGAGATAAAACCGCAAAAGTAGGCCGAGCTGCAGACATGTTAGATATACGATAAAGGCACTTCTGACTGTTGAATTTTTTTTTTTTTTCCTGCCGCGATTAGTTTAGCAAAACGGATTAGATTGTGGTTTCTTGATGACTCTGCATGAAACGATGAAAGGAAGAAGCGAAACGCTCCTGTGTATCTGAGAAGCTTTCACCGAAACGTCTGACGCCTGCTGTAAATATTACATTGAGGGACTCATTACTGCTTCGTGGCTTGTGGTATCGCGGAGGTCACGCACGCGTCCTTCTCCTCGTTGATTCCACATGCTTCAAAGAGATTTATTAATTATCAGTTTGAATGCTCGTCTCTGCGTGTCCATAGCATGAAGAGTTTTTTCTGTAAATGTGATAATTGGTCAATCAAAAAAAAATGAAAGAGGCAGCGTGACCTTTTGGGAATATGTATTCGCTTTTGTGATGAGAAAAAGTCCCACAGACTTACGTTACATAAGTCTTAAGCCATAATGCCAAGTCATATTTACGGCGCAGGCAAAGAAGTGAATTTCCAAAGAAAGTCAGACTGTTTATTAGAAGACGTGTCTTTCTGTAAGCGGGCTGGACAAAGTCCTGCGTACCGCAACGGTGCTCAGCTGCATCACTTCACCGACTGCCGCTCGTCTGTAACTGCGGGGTCATGTGACTCGGTATATTTCTGAACTTCTGTTCCCTCGCAAGTCCCACAGGTCCCCTCATGAGAGGCTCTCGGATGTTTGTCAGTCTGCTCTAAAATTAAAGACAGGCGGCACTTTTGCTTTTATAGCTTCATCTTGAGAGGAGCTCAGCAGAATCCAGGGCAATTTCAGACTCACTTATTCTGTGTGGTCGCGTCGAGTGGTTTCAGTAGGGGTTGTTATTTTTCATTTATGTAAACTGCTTCTAAGGCGGCGCGCCGTGGACCTACTCCCCAGCCGTGCCCATTGTTCATCATCATTTACTAAATCCCACAGAATAACGTTAATTATTGAACTGGAGCCTTTTGTGTCAGCAGAAGTTGAACCCTGCCAAATTGAACGGAAGAAAGTAAACTCGTTCTTTGTTTTGATTTTCCTGGTTCACCAAAAATCGTTTACAGCTATTTCTGTGGTGCGGTGCATTGTGGGTAAAGAGGATTCATTAACGGCACACTAAAACAGCAAGTGGATTGTTTTGCTTTCAGTGCGACTTTCATACGGTTCACTTTATGACCCTGGAAACAGGCATGAACAGAACAGTCTCGACTCCACGTCCACTTGCTGAGTTTGAAAAGCTTTTAACTGAATCACATCTTCATCAGACTTTTTCGAACTGGCATCTGCACCAAGTGTTGTTGTTTTTAGCCCAACATAGATAACAAGTCCCTGAGGTGCTGAGAATAATTTATACACAGTGCCAATAAACAATTTACTGGAATATCTTATGCAAATAGAATAAAAACAATAAATAGAATTTCCTACATCAGGAACCATTATATTTCTTGGTTGTCTTCGGTATCAGGTAAATAAAAGCAATTTAAAAGTTATATCGGGGTGGAAGGGGTGGGGGGGGGGGATCGTGAGAGAATCGTGATCTAAATTCGAAGGGAAAAAAAACAAAAAAAACAACTCGATTCTCATTTTATCTGAAATCGTGCGGCCCGACTCTCCACAGAGATTTTCACAGTATCGCGTTTAGTTGTCCACGTGAAAAAAAAAAAAAAAGAAGCCCTGAACAGCTGAGTTTCGGGCGACTCACCAGCGTTAGACAGCTGTGTGGGGGGTGGGGGGGGGGTGAGAGGAATCTAGACGTTATCCAATAAGCACTTCAGACGGACTTCGATTACCTTTTCTCATTTTGCTCTCGCGCATTACGACATTTATCTGTTTGATGGAATCTAGATCGGGTTTAATCTGCGCGTCGTCTGCCATTCTGCGGTCGGCGGGAAATGAAACATCCGAGTCGCCGGCGTTATTTTTAGATCCGAACATTGCTCGTGTATCGCTGCCGTATCGCACGACGCATTCTGCCCGGAGAAACACGTTCAAACACGTTGACCTCCTCCAGCCATGAGGAAGTAAGTGACGCTAAAAGATGGTGGCACTCTGTGGCTTCCAGAGCTCTCCGCTCGGTCACTCTGCTGCATTCAGAAAACATTAAAGAACAATTGGATTTAACGGATGAATTATATTGGGGAATTGTCCAATGGGCCGCCGCGGTTTCCCATTCACCAAATCAGATGCTCTGTATTGATTTTCAGAGGGTTTTAACTGATCTGCCTATATTTTCTCGCTGGAAAAGCAAATTGTAATCACAACTACAAACTGCTTTTGTTTATAATTTGTAGCTGAAATGTCTTTCTCCCCTCTGAGCAAATCGCCTCCCATCGTTTGGCATTTTAAAGTGTAGTTAAATCGATGTTTAGAAAGCCAAAGCATGGGCCAATCGCAGAGTTGGTTAGGGGCACTGACTCCTGTTGCTTTCGCTGTTTCCCAGGAGACCACGATAACCGAGATAAAGCAGAAGATTATGAAGATCCCGGATGCTAACGGCATCGTCATAGATGGGTTCCCTCGTGACCTCGGTCAGGCCCTGTCCTTCGAGGACCAGGTGAGTCTCTCCTACCAGCCGTACTCAACTTCGAAAGCCTGTTTCATCCCCTGGTTCAGATCATGAAGCCATTTCCGTGTTTGCGTCTCCAATCATTTAATGGAATGAGTCACGACTGCAGAGTTGTTTTCACACATTAATGTCCCACGGCTGTCAATCATTGCTTCTGCAAACATAAAGAATAGAAGGAATCCTTCAGGTAACTCGTAGATGTTCTGGAGTATTCCAGATTTTTGATGTTTTCTTTATCAGGATTTAAAGGTGCGGTGTGTAGAATTTAATGGCATCTTGTGGTGAGTTTGATTTTTAGTTTGACGCTTTGACAATTTTTTTTTCTTTTCTTTTTACTTTAATGCCAGTAAAGCCTTTTGAATTTAATTGATATGAAATTGAAAAAAAAAAGTGTGGATTGCAACGGACTGAACACCCCCTCTGGGCTTCTGTAGGACCGTGGTAGTCCAGCATGCTTTCATTCATTGATTAATTCATTAATTCATTGATTAATTCATTCAACCTAACTCAACTAATTCAACTTAAACTTCTTGGGCAACCACAAAGGGTCACAACAATGCCGAAATTACAAACAGAAGATAACAAACAAACAACAACAAAGAAACATACATAATCAGTGAAAAAAAAATCTGTTAAAACGGTTACAAACAGGCAGTGGACGATTATTAATTATAAGAGTATTGAGTTTCAGGCTTGAAATGTAACTGGATCCATAAAAGTGTGTGAAACACGGAGGACTCCATGGAAGGATTGGCGCTAGATTGGATCCGCCGTAGTGGCGCGCGCCGTTAACTCTATACCAATAAAATGTTAAATGTTAAATGTAAAATGTACGCTGTCGTCAATCAGCTGCTGCCGAACCCTTTCCTTGATCCAAACCCTGAATCTTAACCCCTTCCGCAATATAACAACCAACCACAGGCAGCGTCTCCCTGCGGATGATCCAAACTAGTCATTCAAACTCATTCGAAGGCAACAAAAAACGCAAAGATTTGTAGTTTCAGGCGATTATAGACGAAGGAAAAGATAATTATGAACCCTATATTCTATTTCTGCTGATAGATCCCCCTAAATTCATCAAACTAATCCTCTAAAGTAAGCACTTGGTCTCGTCTGCAGACCACAGCAACCCTTGTTCACCCGTTATGATTTACTATCGGATGTAACGACGACCATCATTAATGTGTAATTTAGGCAAAAACTTTGTTCAATCACACGAGAAGCAGTTTAACTTTCTGCTGACTGTAAGGGACTCCACTCAAGCTTGCTCCACTCAGTTCTTTTGCCGACCCACGAATTGATTTTGTGAACTCGAACTCGCCAATAAGTCCCCAAGTGTGAAACCACCAAGAAAAGGCTCAGGAAAGATTTACAAAATTGAATAATTCCAAGTGACATTTGAAGAAGCAATATATGTAGGATATTGAACTCTGATTTATTTATTTGGTTTGCTCCAACCTGAGACCAGCAGGAACCACATGCCGTTTCTCTTTTAACACCAGACAAGCTTCAGAGTCAGTGTGTTTACTTTCTGATGCTGACTGGCTTCCCCTCCAACAGCAGGAGATCTGAGGTGCCGTCATTTTCATAAGTCATGAATATTCAATCAGCTGGAAAAGTTTAACGGAAAAGTTCTGCAGGCACGTGAGCAGCAGTAGTTAATTCAAGTTTACAAGAACAATATTATTTGCATTGGTAAGTTGTATTTGTGAAGTCAAGTTTAGAAACTATGATGACAGCCAATATGCATATTCATCTCTACACAGAATTGAATTCATTTTTTCTTCCGGGATAAACACGTACAGTATTTGTGGAAAAGGCTGCTATACAGGAGCGCCATAATGTCAATTGATGGTTGTTTTACTGCAGTGTTGGAAATGTGAGGTTTAAAACTCTGTGTTTGTTTCTTTGTTCAATTTTAGCATTTAATTACCTTCCAAAGGGACGTCAGCTGACATTTATGTTACGCCACTTTTGATATCATCTTTAGTTCCATGTCAGATATATCAGGCAGCCTGATATTCCCAAAGTCACTGCATGAACGTCTGGCCACGCTCCGCTGGGAATCGTTTTTCCGGTCGTAACGGCCTAATTGGCGGGTTAATTTTGAAACTTTTGGAGCAGCACTTAAATCAATCGGCATTGAGCACCATATGATGAATGTTGTGTGCCAAAACTCAAAAAGCACACGGGGCGAGGAATTTACATTGTTCACATTATCAACAATCTCACCTACAAAAGCGTCCTCGAGCAACAAATACCTGGCTGCTGTCTGGATGTTTCACCTGTTTTCTTGAGGATCGACGAGACATTATCTGTCAACAAAGGGCTGCATTTAAAAAAAATTTTTTTTTTTTAAAAAGAGTCATAAAAGCAATTGAAATCATTCGCGTCAGCGTAAATTAGCGATGAAAAAAAAAAAAAAAAAAAAAGATGAACAAAGTAGTACAAAATGGCAACATAAAAGCTATAATAAGTGTTTATGTTGCACGCAAGCGTTTGTCTGAGCTGGAGCTCTCTAATGGAGAGTTAAGCTCTACAGCTGAACGGCCGATCCTGTGACACAAAACGGTCGATTGCTTTTAGAAGGATTGATGCTCTTTATCACGTTTGAAGGCACTTAACATTTATCAACTTTTAAATGAGTGACTGAGTCAGTGACTTCCAGAGTGGTCGAGGTCGATCTGGGTCAGAACGACTTTAGAATCTGGGAATTTTCACCGCATTATAGGGAACAAGAGACGAAGAGTCTCCAGTCCCTTTTGAAAAGAATTAATATGCCGAGAGAGGATAAGGTTTTTGTCCACAGAAGCTAAACTTATTGTTCCACATGGTATTTCACATGGTGCCAATTTAAAATAGGTGGTTGGTTATAGAAAAGGACGATTCGCAGAAAAAGCAAAGTGTCACCTTGTCGAGGACCAAAGATCAGGGAAACTTTATTGTAGCCTATTTAATAAATACCAAGAATATAATACAAGAGATTTTAAAAGTAAATTAATAATTTAAAAGTATTATAAAAAAAAAAAATTACAATTTTGAAAAATAAGCCTGTAAAAGTAGTAAAAAATTGACCTTCCCCGAGCCCGGATAAGCAACCACACCGGTTGGTTCATATAAGTTCTTCTGAATTCGGTGTTTTCTCCTCAGAAAAAATGCGCAAATTTCATTTAAGGACATCATTTCAGTATTTGTGCGAAAAAAAAGAAAAATGCGTGAAAAATCAAATATTTCCGTGATTGTTTGAACTTTACGTCAGAGTGAGATTCGACGCGTCGGTCTGGATTTCGGGACACAACACGACCTGCACTTCCTTTTTCTACCCGCCGCCACGAAGTTGTTTCAGCAGGCTGATTTGATCACTGCAGTATCCAGTGCGTCAATCAATGACAATTCGTTTCGCTGACGTGTCAGTTAAGGAAGCTCTGATGCCGAGCGTGAATGTAAATATCAAACGGCATTACAGACTACAGACCGCGGCTCGCCGGCGGCGCTGGACGATGATTAAACGCCCGCTCGTGGCTCCCGCGGGGGAAAACCAGATGGGACTCTTCTGGAGTCGCCGTTCACTGCAAAGTTGGTGCGGCGTTTCATTTCATCATCCTCCAAATGGCTCGTTAACGGAGGCAGACGCAGTCAGTCAACGGGCTGTACGCCATCCGTCTGCTTCAGTCGGGTGAACAAGTGCTGCTGCTGCTGCTGAAAAAAAAAAGGCAATTTCTGTCTCTGGCAAACGTCTGCACATGAAAATACGCGCGCACGATTGCGTGTATGGGAGAGCATATTACATACACACAAAGTGAGAAAGATAACGAGAGGTTGAAACACAAAGTTATAACAGCGCACGCTTTACACGAGTCGGAGACGAGGTCACGCAAGCGCAGGCACACACGGAGTCTGTGCAGACACAGATTCGGGATATCAAAGCGGATCAAGTGTTGCACATCATCTACACAAAATGTCATGTTTCTTTGTCTCATCCCAAAATTCAGTATTCGATATTGTTTAGTCACAGCGGGCAAAATCGTGTAATCTGAGCGCCGTCGCTCGGGGAGACGAACCCACGCAGATCTATCAGCTGAATCTGCAGCTCTTGTCAGATTTACACAGATTTAGAGCCAAACGAGTCAAATGTTTTTCCCTCAGGAGTCGGTGGAGACCAAAAACAGAGCTAAAAGAGAGTGAATATTAGACTTCAGTGAGGGCTCGGAGGATTTGTTTTTGCTCGATCTATCTTTTTTTTCTTTTTTTGAGAGTGTGATTTTCATTTTTGATTGTTTTATTTGTTTGTTGCTGTTTTTGTGTGGAGCACAGGAAGAACGAGGATTCAGATAAAGTCTAAATAAAGAACAGGGACTCGCCACTAGCGACCGTATTGTCCTTGATTATGAGTTGTTCAGGTGATGATTTAGTAAACCAGCAGGTTGTTTCTGATTCCTTCTTTAGTAACTACTCAAAGTTCGGGGGAAAAGCGAGTACTGGAGTCAGATGTGGAATCAGAATAGTATCAAAGTAGGATCAAAATCTATAATAGGGGGAAAAAAAATAAGGTTTAATTCTTTAATAAAAAAAGATTCTGCGGATGCACAGTTTACAGAAAAAAAAAACATGCACAACGGGAAGAGAACACGTTTTTAAATCTGCTCCCTGCAACAACTTTACATATTACATCTAATAAACACGGCTCTGAAATAGCACATGGGGATGAGTCATATTTTGAGTCATGGTTCTGACGTGAGACGCTGCAGATAAGATGGAGATCAGCATTGACACTCCTTGTTAATTATTGCATAACTATAGCAAGTCCTGTTTTCTTTGTACGCATTTAGTTACTTCTTTAGTCATGTTTTTGTAAATGTGTCTTAGTTATCTCGGTAGGTACAGCACGGTGAGAAAATCTATCATCACCGGCTGCTAAAAAAAAAAAAAAAAAAGCTGAATGAGGGTTGATCAAAAAGGTCAAAGACAGTTCCTGTTGCGCGCAAACGATGTGCAGCGCTGCGACGTGCACAAAGCAAGGGGAAGCTACAATCCTGATGAGTCATGTGTCAAACTCAGCAAATTGGCAACAGGGATCCTTCCGAAATGCTTCGGAAAGCCCGGAGAGCTGTTTTTAATTGGCATTCGCGTTTCCAAAAGGACAGAACGTCACTGTCCAAGACTGAACAAGACGCACGAGGTCGGGAGCACAAGCAGATGGATTATGCGCTGTGAATTTGACCGCATAATCAAGCGATAAATCTTGGAACATTTACTCACAGCTTCTCTGTGCTCCGTGTACGTCACGGTGCTGCGCTCCATTAGCGCGCAACAGGAGCAGTCGCTGAACTTTTCGATCAACCGTCGCTGTCTGGATCTGAATTAAGAAAGCGACAACCAAGATGCTGCCAGAAAACGCTTTCCCACCCTCAAACTGAAGAGAACTGTAAAGTACTTATAGTCGATCAACAGGCCTAATTTTTGTTCCTGTATCTTATATTTTTTTTTAGGTCACAAATTGGCAATCCTTTCGTCCCATTTGTGTATTTTCTAATTAGATAAACAGATGTTTCTTTCCAGTGATGCCTGATCTATTGCACGGCGAACTGATTCCAGGCATCGTGTGGTCTTTGGCCGTAACCGCTGCGGACGGCTAACCCTCTCTAAGGGCTTCGTTGTGCCCTCTCGTCTCGGCGGTAATTGAAGCTTCTCTTCCTCTTTTTGTGAAGAGCCCGAGTATCGGCGTAACGAGAGCTCATAATGTGGTCGCCGCTGTCCCCCGGTCCACCTCACCTGACAGCAGACTCCACTCAGATCATGCTCTCTGTCTGAAAGCTGCCCGAGGAAACAAAACAAAGAAATGAGGGGATATATGTGGCCTCGTGTACAGAGCCAGCCATATAAACAGACCCGACAGCGCCCCCCCCCTCCCTCCCCCTCACATCTTTGATAAAGGTCACAACTCCAGCTATGGTTATTGTAATTCAAACATGAAGAGGATCAGATGTGATTAAACATACCTTCCCTCAGCGTCTCCACATCAGCTGAAGGTGTAAAGCACTAACTCGCTTCTGTTGCTGCATATTTGAGAGCTAACAAGCATTTCCACATTCAAGCAGCCTGGAAGAATCATAATTAAAAAGGTGTCTCATCTCTCATCTCGTAATTCGATAAATCACATTTCATAACAGATCATTTTTAGAAATTAAATTCAGCCGAATAGATTTTTCTGATTGTCACAATGCTGTTTAAATTGTTGCATAAAAGGGTTGATGACAGCTTGCACATGGCCCCCGGGGTTAGATTAGGACCAGAGGAAGTTCAGTGCAGATAAAATCACCTCGATAACACATGCATGCGGTCGTGTTTGTAACCGTGTCCCAGCAACCGCTCGGAAACAGCTGGTGCAGTCGCTGTTGATTGGACGCGGGCTGATAACCACATAGCAGCAGCACCTGGGATTTGCAATCGAATAAAGTGACAACTGGTTATTAAAGGGCCTTTTGTGCCGCTCGGGAGTGAAGAGAGAAAACAACAGCGGTATGCTTTGACACACGAGGTGCCGAGGCCTGCTTCTGTCCGCAATCAGATCACTTGTGGCAGTGAGAGTTCAGCTTATAGGAAAACTGGTATCACATTTATGTAAAGATCCCAAAGTACATTCGTGAATCCGTCTGCGTGCATTTACAGGTATCGAAACTGACCTGACTCCATACAGGAAACCGAGCAAAAAGGCCAACCTAACTTTTTCCAAAGTTCAAAAATAAACCAACTAGTATGACTAAATTAGCCTGGCTCTGCCACCTATTGCTCACAGCTTCAGTCTCTGCTGTAATTATAGTCAAGAAACCCCTCAGCCACTCTGAAGGGACGACCAATCAGCGACCAGCGCCAAGTGAAGTCAAGTGTTTGTTTTGAAATACAGTTCCAGCAGAGGCAGCGGTGGAAGAGCGACATGAAGTGATATGAACAGCTGTGGCAATGCGTGCAAACACCCAGGGATTACAACAAGTAGTTCCGACCCAGCGATCTGATTGGTCAACGGAACATTTGGAACGTGCTCAAATCGACATAAAGCATCGCACTCTGCTCATCACTGGAAATACATGACTCCTTCGAAATCTTCTTTCAGCGGATATCTTACTGACAGCGAGGTCGAGCGAGCGTGTTTCTATGCGTTGTATTTATTCAGTTGGAGAAGCCATCTCTAGAGCGAATAAAACGGACTGGATCTCGTCTCCGTTGCTAGGGTCGTTGCTAAGGGTCGGACTACGTCCTGGAGCGGTAAACGCCGCAGACATTACATTCGCTTCTGCTGATGCGACTTGACCGTTTTCCAGTTGTTAGCCGCACCCCATGTATTGCCATGGAAACGGAGATCACGCCATCAAAAAGTTTAATATCTCGAGAGCGAACGGCCCCCACAATATGAATATGATTTTCATTGCAGATTTGATTTCGTTGGTAACTTGCTGTACAATCGCAATATTACACGAGAGCGTGATTTTCGGCACTGAAGCACACCCTGTCGTGTAATATTGCTTAATTAAAGCTGGGGGAAAAAAAACGTCTGCAGTGGTCATTTACCAACATGGCCCTGAACTGGATTACAAGATGGGGCCTAATTCGTTCAAATGAAAATTGATCACCGGCGCATCTGCCGAAAAAGTTGTCCATGATCCTTCCACAAAATCAGGCACGCTCATGAGCATCCTTATTAGCATCCTTATTAGCCGAGCACCCTCAAAGCTGGATGAGATTCCTGCCAGCCGAGTCTGCCGACTTTCATATCGCTGCACCTCCCGCTGCCATTCCACATGTTGTTGTTACTGTCGAGCACCGCATCTACGACACCACAGAAAAACAAGTTCCCCGCACCGACAATTAGCGTTGACGTTGTGCCGAAGTATCCACCATGTGACGTCCCTGACTGCAACTTGTTAGTTTTTTTTTTTTTTTTTTGGGGGGGGGGGGGGGGGGGGGGCGGTTATCATTAAGCAGGTTTTGAACTTCGCTGCCGTTTCCCTTTACTTTCCATCTTCACGTTACGTTAAGCTAATTGCCAAACAGTTCCAGTTCCTTCTGTGGCACACAGAAATGAAAGAGTCGAATAATCATCGTCTAATCATCTAAATTTGAAAGCAAACAAACTTTCCTTAAAGGGTG
Source organism: Embiotoca jacksoni (assembly GCF_022577435.1). Lineage (NCBI taxonomy): Eukaryota > Metazoa > Chordata > Actinopteri > Embiotocidae > Embiotoca > Embiotoca jacksoni. The sequence goes on along the minus strand of NW_027185363.1, from coordinate 11,255,856 downwards.
TTACTTTAATTCAAAGTTTCCGGCCAACTCGGCACTGTGTGTACCTTTGGTTATTGGATAATAGTGAGGACGTTGTACCCGTCACACTGCCTTAGTTTATACCAAATAAAAAAAAAAGAAAGAAGGTTTGTCTTTGTCCTCTACCAAGAAATAAATGCTGTAGTTCCCAGTTGCTAAGAAAGATCTTTGTGTGTCCTCTCAGCCTTCAGTTTCATGTCTGACAGTTTGAATCTGCTGTCAAATGATGGCAAAATGAAATCACGTGCAAATCCACGTTGTCTACAGCAGGTAATGTCGGACATGACGTCTCGGTGAGCGGCAGGAATGTAATGTAACGTGATTAGATCAACACACTGATGTATTTCTGCTGCTGCAGCTGTGTAATTCTATATATAGACAAGAAGGTTCATCACAGAGAAACTCGAAGAGAAAATACGGAGGATGAGGTTATTTTTGCGTAAAATATGAGCATTAAAAAGGCTTTAATTAAGCTATACAATTAAATTTGGGCTGCAACCAAGGATTATTTGAATTACTGATTCATCTGCCAAAGAGTTTAATAAAATAACATTAATCTCAACAACCATTTAAAATCCCCAAATATTCTGTAATCCGTCATATAATACAAACTATTCCATTAAATCTTTGCTATGGGTACATTTGATTGTCAACTGACTCATCGGTTCATTTTATACCACAATTGAAAGCCATTTTCCCCCTCAGCCTCCACTTCACAACCTGCACCTGAACAGACTGAAAACGCTCCGTACGTCCCTTTCGCGAGCGAACCCGTCACGCTGCCAGTGAAACGTCCCAGCGGGGCCGCTGACGACGCAGCTCAAAACTCCTCTCTCCGTCATTAAGCGGCAGCAGCGACACTTTAGAGCTCGCGGTCCACGAAGGGAGCTTAAAAGAGAGGAGGAGAGGCTGAGTCGGCGAAAGAGAGACGGCTGCGATTCAGAGATGAAGGGACGAGACAGATGGAGCAAAGTAACACGCTCGGCTGCAGAGTCGCAGAGAGAGTCGGGAAGCTTTGTGTGAAGGCGTGTGAAGCTGCAGGAGTTTGGATTTGTAGGCAGGGAATTAAGAGTTGATAAATAGAGCGCGGGGACAAAACGACGGGCTGAAAAAACAAGAATACGATGCATTAAAAGTTGCTGAAAACATGGATTTAAAGGTCGTCGTCTTGTGAAACGTGAACAAAATGTAAATGAGGATGAATCAATCGGATCTGAGGTGAGGCTGTTTAAATGGACGTGGAGTATCACAGTTTTGATCATATTCAGGATGACTGATGTGCGTACGGGGACTCATGCAGTTTAGGGGGGGAGGGGAGGGGAGATTATTGTTTGTGTCTGCAATTACACAGACGAGTTTGAAAAATTAAAAACGGTCAAATATCTGATATACCATTCTTATAAAGGATTTACCTTTGTTTAAACTCGGTGTTTCCCCTTTGATTGGGCCCCCTCTCACCCCCTCTCACCCCCCCCCCTCACAGAAACACGTCTGGGTTAAAACCTCGGATATGGCCGGACCCTGTGTGAAGAGCTTTTCATTCAAAACAGAAGGAGCGGTGTAACTTTGATCACATTCACTTTACAGTTGAACAAAAGATGCCGAAATGGGTCACCAAATATACCAAGCGTCAATATGACGTTTACTTAGTAGTTGCACATATTCCCGCATACATTGTAACACCATAGCGTGCCAGTTATTGATTACTGATCGGATGTTTACTAACGCTAATGGTTAGCCTGACATTCCTTTAACTGTAACCTTGAACTAACCGACTGCAGCAGCTGACGTGACTCGTTTCGCTGTCCTCCAACCGCTTCACTACTTTCGTTTCGACGATTTCTCATGTTGCACAAACTATTCCCTTCAAGCAGCTTCGGTCCACGACAAAATACAGAATGTAGAGACCTCGAAAGGGTTAAAAGGAATTCACTGACTTTCAGACAGACTCGGTGCTGCTTTAAGCGTCATGTAGTTCACACTGTGAAATACTCTTTATCCCGTATTGCCCGGCAGCGTGACCTCGGGGGTGGGGGGTGGGGGGGGACGAGTGATCCTCCGAGGACCCGCAGCATCCATTTTTTTCACGACTCAACCCATGCTGCTCCTCTGCCCTTTAAGAACATCACAGCAGCCATTTATGAGCCGCTCCGGTGGGCCACCACAGCCATCCCCGCTCCCTTTATAGGTTCCCCCGAGAGAGCCTCTATCCCTTCATCCTTCCCTTTGAGCTTTTTCACAAACACTCCTATTACTCTGGAGGTGTCAGTCTGTCTACCCATCCCCGTCGATCTGCCTGCGGGGGTGCCTCGCATCCATCTATCTATCAATTTTGGTAATTGAAGAGTCAAATTGGCAAATGCCAAACACGCAGTTGTATGTGAGGATTCGTTGCTTTTTCTTTCATCAAAACCAAAATTGAATAATGAAAATGTGCCAACTGGCCTTAAGCTGTGACCGGTAATTGATCAGTTTTCTGCTTTTCTGTCTTATAAATACAAACTCATCTATTATAATGGATACAACAACAACAAAAAAAAACTGAACAGCAGCTACTCGCCTGACCTGGAGTGAGTTCAGAGTGGATGTCATGACTCTGCTGCACGTTCCTCTCAAAACATCAGAGGGAAATTAAACACGATGCTCTGAGAATAATTGATTGCCGCTCATTGGAGGAGCGCGTGGCTTCGTGCACCTCCTCCTGCGAGACTGAAGACTTTCACAGGCTTCAGGGAAGTTGCATAAAAAAACAGTGGCGTTATATAATTGTTCTTTTAGCAAGTTTGCGAGGCTCTCACTCTCAACGAGAGAAAAAAAAATTCACCCTTGTTGTTTCAATTGTTCCATGTAGACACGTATCCTGGATGAATATGCAAGTAAAGTAGGTGGGTAACATTTCCACAGTCTGTGCAGGTTGCAGTTAAAAACTGAGGTTCCTCCTCTATCAGCGTCACACTGCATCCTCGGGTTACTGTGGGACAAAATTCATGGATCTTGGACCACCGGGTTTAACTATAGCAACCCATAGACTAAATAAAAATGGATACAGTGAAGCCAATGCAGAAGTGCAATACCACCTATGGCCACTAGAGGCTGACTTAAAAAAAAAATCAATACTAAATCCCATTTAAAAACCATAAACTTCTCTAATGATGTCACGGTTCTTTCTGAAATGATACCATAACTATTTAGATATTGTGTGGGGGGTGGGAGGGGGATGTTTGACTGACATGCCCGGGTGCAGTCAGATTTTGAGCATAGGCGTAATCACCATAGGTTCTCAGTCAGCTCCACCTTCCTGTCCAAAAATGGTCACGTCTGACTAGAAAATAAAAATGTGGGCGAAACGTCAAATTGGGGGCTTCAAAGTTCACAAACCAGTGAGTGATGCCAGAGTTGATTGCTGCAACCCACACTCATTTGTACCAGTAATCCTCTGGGATACACAAGTAGCAGTTCAACTTGGTACAGCAAGCTGTCATGAATTCAGAGCCGGTGTGAGCCGTCAACTCGGCACAAGCACATTGTTGTAATGGTTCTGTAAGAAGCGAATTGACTGAAAATACATCTGCAGCCATTCTGATAATCGTTTCACTGTTATTTCTAAAAACCAAAATAACTTGAACCGAATGATTGATTGAGAAAAGTACGTTGCAGTCTTATATCCATAAATAAAAAAATGATGTGCTCCAAGTTCTGTTTGTTTGGTCAAGTTGGAGTCACGTCACTCAAATCTCCCCGAGATGTCTGAGAATGGAAATGTGCTGCTCTCCATGAGAACAGGTGGGTGGTGGACGGAGAGGGAAAAAAATAAATAAAAAACACAACGGTCGGGTTGATGCAGACAGATGGAGACGTCTGATAGTCTGCTGCTGCACAGGCAAACGCCGCTCTGGACGGATGCCCTTATTCAGCTGTTTCTTTGTGAACAGCAGCTTTAACTGGTTATGCACACCGAAGATTTATTGCTCAGAGACGATTTCTTATCTTTTATCTTACACGAAGCCTGGTTTACCAAACCAATTACAACCTCTGATAAATCTCTTTGTAATAAATTTCACAGTGGTTCTGACTAAACAAAAACTCTACGAATGTTTCATATTCATTCATCAAATGCTAAACACATTTAGTAAGCGACAGGATTAACTTTTAGGAGTTTCCTCATAAAATAAAAGACATACATTTTACTTTGCAGCACAACAGGAAGCTGCCATAAGTATATTACATTGCCTTTTTTTTTTTTTTTACTTTAATAAGTAAATTTAGCGGAACATCCCCGAAAGGATCTAAAATCAAAATCAGTCTTCATATGCACTTATTTATGACTCTGTGTGAGTATGATTGAGAGGAAGCCGATCGAGTGCTTTCCGGTCTTTCAGGAGCTACCGGTAATAAAGCAGTTTGACAGAAGTCTTTTAACTCGGATCTGATGTGAGGATATTTAATGATGATACTTTTAAATTTTTTTGTTCTCACGACAAACACCTGCAGTGTCACAGTGTCGCCCCACATCAGGAGCACAAGCTGAGAGAAAAAAAATTAATTAAAAAAAAAAATCAAATAGAAGGCCACGTGCGTAGTCGCCATGGAAACTGAAACTTTGATTCGCAAGACTCAAAACCGAGTCCCGTTGTCGGAGTGGCGTGTGCCTCGATAAACAACACAATTCAAGCTATTTTGGGCTGCGGCGATGCGCCGGATCGAGTGCAGACTCCGGAGAGTCGATCATGTGCATTTCATCCAACACAGAACGGGAGGAAACCAAACGACACGGCACGAACAGTAATAAACCGCTGATTCGTGCTTTTCATAGAGAAGATTTCCCGGTGGAGGTGAGCCGGGTGAATGGTCATGAGGTTCAAGTTGAGGAGGATATTCAACACCCGGTTTGTGCTTCTCACCCCACACACACACACACACACACACACACACACACACACACACACACACACACACACACACAAGTCTGCACTCGGTGATTAAGGAACGCCTTTGTGTTCTGGACTCTGAAAAACAGAAGCAATCCTTCAGTCAGTGCTGTTGCTTGACCTTTTCTTTTAAATGAGAGGAATTTTTAAGATTTTTTTTGTTCACTATTATATTCTGGCAACAGATACTGTTGGGAGCATTTACTAAAAACAAAATCTAGTAAACAACCTATCAATAAGTAATAATACTTGGTTCAAGCTGAAATGTGATTTTCTTGCAGTTTAGAGAGATCTGGAGTCTGATTTAAATTCTGTTTGTTATTTATTCACATCATCATCGACCCAAAATGTTCCTCTGGTGGAGTTTTGGTTCATTTTGTAAAACAAAAAAAACCAGAAGAGCTTGAAGAACCCCTCAGTAAATAAGTAAAACAAATAACATAGAAAAGCTGTCTTCGTGGGGACTTATGTTTTCATCTCCTTTTGGAGGAGCACAGTATCATCCTGTCTGACTCATAACACCACTTGTATTAAAACTGCATCGTTGCTGGAGCAGCTTCAGGCTATCTTCAAGAATACAAGTTCAAAATTTCAGGGCGCTGATTCAATCCAGTGAAATTCGGGAGGTGGACATGTTTCAAAATTCACTGTGTGTGTGTGTGTGTGTGTGTGTGTGTGCAAAAAGACACACACACTATATTATCCCCAGTCTCTTCAGACCTGACTTGAGATGAAGTCTTTTCTTTTTTTGTGTGTGTGTGTGAATTGCAGTTTTATCTTTTCTAACCTGAAAAACGCTGGATTTCAAAATGAGATTGACCCGAGCAGCAGCCCCGACCGTCCTCACCGACGGATTGCGACCATCGCATAAGAATGAAGGTTGATCTCGGAGGTTAGAGGGATTGGCTGCAACGTTTCACACATCCTCCTCCTCTTCCTCCTCTTCCTCTAGATCTGCACTCCTGACCTGGTGGTGTTCCTGGCCTGCACCAACCACCGCCTGAAGGAGAGGCTGCAGAAGCGAGCGGAGCAGCAGGGGCGTCCCGACGACAACCCCAAGGCCATCGACCGCCGCCTGACCAACTTCAAACAAAACACCATTCCTCTGGTCAAATACTTCCAGGAGAGGGGCCTTATTGTTACGGTAAGGCTGCTGGAAAGAAATGGGTGGAGTTTTTTTGCATGAAAGACAGAAAAAAAACTTAATTATAGGGTACGTCTTGTTTTTTCTAGGAATTATAGTCATTTGTTCTGCCAACCAAAGGAAGTAGTGTTGACCTTTTACGGAGAGGAAAGTAAGGATGTGGAGTTGTGGGTGGAGGGGAGGGGGAGGGGGAGGGGGGTTGGTTAGAGAAAATGAGAACGACCAACATGAGCTCCAAGTTGTAACGTATCAATCATCTGTCATCTAATAATATCTAGATTACAAACTGAGAACAAAACAAAACAACGTCAATTAAAACCCTGAACATGAGTCAACTTGGGCTTTGGCCAAGATAAACATATGGAAGGAGGCGTCTCACTCGTAACGGATGATTGGATGTTGGCAACTGCGGTGACTTTTACATGATGTGAATGTGGATTTGGGACTGTATTCCTGTCTTCCAACCAAGCATTTTTGTCAAATTTGGAAAACTTTGTCTGAAGGTCAGCCGGTGGCCCCCGTGGTTAACACGAATACCATAAAACCGCATCACCGGCATCATTTTTCCAGTCAGTGACTTTGAAATATCACGTACGAGTCCGTCTTATCGTTTCCTGCCAGCCTTCTGTATTATAAACGGTCCATTAAAAAAGGTGAAAAATCCTGGAACTCAGTGCCGAACAAGGTTAACAATTTACAGCCGTGTTAGCAGCTCGGAGAGACTCTACGTTGGTGCTTCGCGCTAGAGTGTTAAAAGCCTCTTTTTCCACATTCACCATCTTAATTTTTCATGTTGACGTTAGCAAATCGGTGTGAAGCGCTCCTGGGGGCTGATGGGAAACGACACAGTTTTGCCGCCGTACGCGAAAGGACTAAACTAATTACATTTTTGGACCTCGCAAGGGCGCCGGTGAACAACGCAGAGGACTTTAGGAATCGTCCTGACGGGAGCGTGAGAGTCCGCAACGAAATGAACGCCACTCGATCCGACGGTCGTCCAGACATGTCGCTCACCGCGCGGCGGGCGGACGAACACAAGTCAGAGGATCACTGAAGATCTAGGGACGTATCCTCTGCGGACCATGAACGTCTGTACAATTAGAAATCCATCCATCAGCTGCAGGAATACAGCACTGAAGTGCGAATCAGAGGCTGAAGTGGCGTCAAACGTGTCGGCATCATCATCGGGGTGCTTTCTTGGATGCACATGTAACAGATGCATGCTTAATAATTATGTTTAAAAGTATTACAGACATCCGTTATCACTCCTTACGCTCACGCCACAGCGGGAAAAGACCGTGTTTCTAAACCGTGTCTGCCCGGCTGATGAATGTCCAGAGCCGAAATGCAGGCGGTTGCTGTTGGACTGTTAAGCGGAGCCGTCTGGGATCTTCATTAGATGGTCTGATCGAGTTCCCCCGCGGAATGTGCGAGTCGAGCGTTAATAGAGATATTGGCTCGCACGGCCAACAGCCCGCTCTTGCGGAAAGGGAGTCTTATTGATCTGTCTGAGTCTCAGAGCGGCGGCGTCTTCCTCGCTGCAGCACGGGAAAAGTCCTCCGCCGTGCTGCTGCGACAAAGAGACTCAGTTTGCACTGTTTTAGGTTATTGTCAAACGGCTTCTTCAACCCAAACGCAGGCGTTAAACTCCCGTGGAGCTCACGCTTGACGTTTCTTCGATAGGTTTTGATCCATACTATTCAGGAATATTAAAAAAAAAAAAAATATTCTCCTTATTGCCTTCCTGTCCGTCAGGCTTTCTATTTCCTCCCTGCTCGCTTATGGGTTTGTTTTTTTCACAGTTCCTGAATTTCATTTGCGTTTGCAGTGTTTTGCTGGGGTAAGTCGGCTCTTCCGAAGCAGCAATTTTCTGCACCTGTTCAATCTCTTAAGGTTTCCAATATATTATACAAGCATGCAACAGAGCTAACTGTTTCACACTTAAACCCTTTTATTTTTTTCTGTTTGAAATCGCTCCTAACAGCATTTCTTTGGACTGTGGGAGGAAATTTCAATATTCATGACTCCTCAAATGGCTTCTTGCTATCGCTGTAGTTTGTTGTTTTTATGCAGCAATGGACAGTACACATACTGTACGTCATCAGGTATGGGGTTCATTATTTTGCTATGTTTTGGTTGTTGTTACGAAAGAAGTATCAAAAACTGCAGGTTGGCATCAAAATCAAATTCGCTTCATTCTTAATCTTCTTGAACTTATTTTCAGAATTTTTGGGGTTTGTTTTTGTGGGTGTTTCCACAACATTAGGGCCGCAACTAACAATTATTTTGGCTATTATTTTCTTAATTAATCTGTTAATTGTTTGAACCATAAAAAAAAAAATCAGAAAGTAGCTCATCTCAGAGCCTGACGTATTGTCTGTTGTGTATTATAGAAATATATTTGGCAATCCAAAAACCACAGATATTCACTTTACTATCATATGAGCCAGCTCAGCCATCAAATGGCAAAGTTTAGTAAACGTCTCACCTGTAGTGGCAGCTGTTGAAGATGTTGGATAACGATAACACCTCTAGACACGAAAACAGGTGAGAGCTCAGAAAGAATATATCGACAGGTGTTGTTTTTGCAATTTAAATTGTTTTATGGGGTGTTTTGCTGTCGTTTAATGTTGGCAGGAAGCCCTCAAATCGGATCTGCCTTTATGAGTCCCAGATCTCAGCTGTTAAGAAAGTATTTATCCCTTCAGGGTAAAGAAATTGTCATTTTTACAGCTTGTTAGTGGAAGCTGTGGTTTCTCGAACCTCGCTGACGGATATAAAAAAAAAAAAAAAGCAGCAATGACCGTGCGGTAAAAATGCTGCCGATATCTCCTGTACATTCACACCCGGAGCTCTGTGATCATCATCAGAGACGAACGTTACCCGACAGCCTTCTGCGTCGTCTTTTTTTTCTCCAAAGCATTTACGAAAAACCTTCCCACCTCCGCACGAAGCAAAAGAATGAAGCCCCGAGTCAGACGAGGCAAACCACTAACAATTGTGTCCTGATTTCTACATCAAAGAGCTGCAGACTGAGTGCACCAAGAAAAGCCTCAGAGGGAAAATAAAAACCTTTGTACATAAATACACACAATTGTTCTCGAGAAAACTGACTAAGCGGCATAGAAATAGTAAAGAAAAAGGATTACACGAGGAATCACAGGATAATACGCATGTGTGCATTTGCCAGGTCAAGAAGTGCATTAAAAACTTAACATTTCAAAACATATCCCGACATGAACGCACAGTTTAGCAACTGAATTTGAACGCACTTTGATGCATCTGGAGCTTTTCGAGCTGTACGGAAACCCTGACCTGACCTATTTTTTAAATACCTCACAACCACATTTGCCTTTCCTCTGAGCCATGTAGAGAAGCTGAGCTGTATGATGATGCAGAATCAGGTATTATAGTTCAACCACTTCCGTTGCGACTGCGGTGGCAGTCGGCGGACGCTCAGCTGCGACTGCTCAGCCACGAGCCCGTGCGTTCGCATTCAGAAAAGCAGAGCAGCTCGTTTCAGCGGCTTTTTAAACGAATGACGAACACTAAACGCATCATTTAAAAGTGTCACGACTCTCCTTTCTGTGTCATCTGCGGTCTTTCTCTTAACCGGCAGCTTGCTACAGCAACTGGACCAGACCAGATTAGAAGAACCAGGAAATGACCTCAAACCCCTTTAAACACCCCCCCCCCCCCCCCCCCAAAAAAAAAAAAAAAAAAAAATTATATAATTATAAAATACATAATTAAAAAAGTGAGGTCAAACACCAAAAGCATTAAGTTGCTTCGGACAGTTTAAATCATATCGTTTGAACAAAACTATCTGAACCGATGTGAAACTGGAGAGGAGAGTTTTCTGCTGCCTTCTTCCTTTTGAAAATCTCCCCACGTCCTCCCTGCGTTCCCGGCGGAGGCGATTTAATTAAAACACACTGAATTGATTAATCTGGAGTGCTGTGTTTATTTAAAGCAGGCATAAGATCTTTTCATTACTGTGGTCATTTTTAACTCTCAATGTTAAATATTTGTTCTTTTTTTTGTTGTTGTTGTTGTTGTTGTTGTTGTTTCTGGGTGAGGTGACCGATGAAGCTGTAAAATCATCAAAAGATTTCTCACATTTAAACTTTGAAATCTTCCAAACCGTCTGAAGTCGCCCCACGGGTACAGGCGTTCCCACAAAATCTGACATGTCGTGATTTTGGTCAAAACACCTCCATTGTAACCAATTTCCTTTTTTTTTTTGGAGAGTTCGTTCACCTCCTTGTGAATCGGAGTCTCCGATGAACGGAGTCACTTTCCCTCTCAGCGTGTCAAATCGTCCCTGCAATCACCCCGGCAAACTCGAAAGGCTCGGCAAAGTCTGAAAGCGCTCTCAAAAAGAGAGGAAGCAAAAACAACCCTCAGGAGTAACATTGTGAGGGCTCTGCCGCGATGACAATATCGATATTTAGGGCCCGAGCACCGATGGTGCGAAAGCCCTGTTATTTGTCATCCAAGGAATTATTATTATTTTCATTCCTTATTTTTTTATTCAAAACCTCGTGAAAGTTGTTACACGCACGTCTCGCGGCGAGATTTTTTTTTAATTTTAGTGGAGTCGCGAGTGGGCGTGGCCAAATGGCTCGCCAGCTACGCAGATGCCGCCAGATAGCGCCACCCCCCCCCCCCCGGTGGCAACTAGAAATGACACTTTTCATACTTTCACGTGCTACGTCGAGCTGGTTGATCACATGAACCTAAATTCGGGTCAGAATAGCCTAAACATGTGATTGATGATATATTGAGAATTTCATTCTAGTTTGCCAAAGAGCGTCGCAATGGCGATGCGGCAAAGTTTGAGTGACACAGGAAACTGATGTTTAAGGTCAAAGGAAGTTTGAAACATCATGAAAAGTGGAACATACATCCGGCGTGGTGAGACGATACATCGGAGGTGTGTTTTGCAAAATATTCCATTTACAGCTATTTATGTCAGAAAATCATCTCGTATGAATGGAATAAGAGATTTTTTATTTTTTTTTACTGTTTTCTAAAGAAATGATGAAAATGATCATTAAATTACTAAAATAATAATAATTACTCTTTAAACTTATTTAAATTAGAATAACTCTGCCCTCCTTAAACTATAATATTCAAATTTACTTTGCACAGTTTTACAATAAATTGTTATGAACAGCAACATATGGTGACTGAGGGATGTTTAATGCTTTAAATAACATTTTCAGCCTCTCACTTTCTATGAATTAAAATTTTTCATTTGTCCTTGACGACACTAAAACGAAAGAAAAAGTTGTTTGTAACGTTTTGAACAGTTCCAGTTCTTCTGATTGGACGTTTCCTCTACTCTTCAGTAATTATCCAGAGCAAACGACTCAATACTTTCGCGACTGATGAATGAAATAACTTCCGAGGCCTGATTGCTTTTGCTCGGCGAAAGGCTTTTGTGTGGAAGGTAATCCTTTTATTTTAAATGTCAGGTCTGATGCAGGCAGGCAGATCGTGACAAAAGCAGTGACTCATTACGCCACATCGTCGAGGCTAACTTGGAATGATTGAGTTGTCAATCCAGGCATCTTGCGAGTCTATTAATTCTTGATGTTTCATTGAATGAATTCGTCCTAATTCTGTCATTGTGAGAAACTTCTGGCTCCTCTGACGCACATTCGCTCGGCGTTTTTTGCGTCTGGTAATTTGTCAGTGTTTTTCGGTGGGTTTTGGTGAAAAAAGGTCCGTTTTCTTCCTGTATACTCAACTTCTCAAACACACACAAACACTTCGACACTGAAGCTCATGATCGGAAATTGCAGCGAGGAGAGGTAATTGATTGTTGGGGCCTCGATTGAAACCGTCTCGTCATTCTAGGAAAACACAGCGATCTAATTAAGTATTCTCCGAGTGACTTTAACTCCATCTTCCTTCCCACATGCTGCTAAATGCCACGCAGATATAAATAAAAACAAACAAAAAAACACCTCGCTCCAGCTTCCCAGGTCTCTCCGGGGGACAACGGTTATGAGCTATTCTTTTATTGTTCTTGAAATACACATGAAATTCAGGAGAAAAAAAAAAAAGTGGTCTGAATTTCATGGTACTTCTCGCTTTGAAGTCAACACTGGATAACCTGAAAATAGTTTCCAGTCTTCACGTCTATTTATACTTTCTTTTATGTCTATTTATATCTATTACTCTTGTCTTCTTCACTGGAGAGTGACAACATCGAGCTTTGGGAAACTTTGAAGAAAGCGTGCGTTGTAGCGACGTGCGGGGAGAGTCTTTGGAAGAACGTCACATGAATTTGTTCAGATGATCAAACAGATTGAACTGAAAGCACTAAAAGAGCTGTGGAGTCCAGAAGGAGCTGCCGCCGTCGCTGCTTTAATCCGCCTCGAAGCCGCATTCATCCGTTTCCTTTAATCTACGTCTCCGTCCTCTTGAGATCTTTAGAGATACAGAAACGGACGAGGCATCCTGCTTTCACCCCACCTGCGCGAAAAGATCTTTTTAACACTTTACACGATGTTCATTACGAGACGTTTTTCACCAAAAGCACGTACGCATGTCCTCTCGACGCGTTGCGTTGATCACCGTTTACCATATTCTTGCGTGCCAAAACTCGACCACCGCCGCAGTCGTTGGAGCGACTTCAGAGTTGTAGCCGATCCACCCTTGTATTCACAGCAAAGACTGAAGCTCTGAACAATAGACCATTCAAGACGGGCGACGTTCTTACCCCCAAAAAGTTCAAGCTCCAAATCCGTCCTTGAAGAAAGACACTTTTCTCTGAAGAGTCTCAGACAGCTTCTTCAATATAAAAGGATTATACGGAGCCTCTTTGTCAGCGTCGGAACAAATTTGTTTTTTGTTAAAGACGTCGCGGTGTGACAGCAGCCACTTTTTCGGCTGTGATGACAGACAACCGAGACGTCCGAGTCCCCAGATGTTTTTTATTTTAAAAAAAATTCATTGAATTCAATTTTATTTATATAGCGCCAAATCACAGCAGAGGTTATTTCATGGCACTTAACACATCTAAGTCCTTACAGCAGAACTTTACAATATTATACAGAGAAACCCAACAATTCAACAATTCCCACATAAGCTGGGAGGGAAACAAATCCTTTTTAAAGGGAGAAAAACCTCCAGCAGAGGGAAGGAAAAACCTCCTCTTAACAGGAAGAAACCTCCGACAGAACCGGGCTCAGGGGTGGGCGGCCATCTGCCTCCACCGGTTGGGGTGAGATGGAGAGGAGAGCAGCGAGAGAAAAGGACAGCATAGAGATACGAGAGAATGCCACGCTCTCCGGGGGAATCCTCAGTCTGATCACCTCAGCTCCTCTTCTGCAGGTGAACCGAGGAGACTCTCCCACGCAGTAGATAACAGACAGATTCTTTCTTTCTTCTTTTTTTTCTTTTTTTTTCCCCAGCTTATCGCTATGGTAACCTCAGGAGGAAGCTGGTCGTCGTTCATGGGCCGTCCGTATCCGACCGCTGACATTCATTCGTTTCTGTATTTAGTTTCTGAGCAAGTGACCCGCGCCCGAGAGTCAGACACCTGAAGGCGACGCGGCGGGAGGCCGAGCGCGATTGCGTCCGCCGTGTTTATATTTATCTGCTTTTTGTATGCGCGACGTCGCCTTTCTCCTTTGAGCTGGTTGTCATCGCGACTGGTGAGAGCAGAGGGATGACCAAAGAGCAGATTAGTGAGGAGGAGGAGGAGGAGGAGGAGGAGAAAGAAGAAGAAGAAGAAAAGTGGGCATCAATCAGCTTCCAGTTAACTCGCAAACCACATTGTTCACGGTCCATTGACAAGTGCTGTATGTGAAAAAGGAAGTCAGATGGCCTCTGAGTCATCTGGAAGAGGCCAACTGACACGCAAGCAAAGCTAATTCGTCTACGGCTATTAAAGCTGAAGTGTGCGCTGAATACGAAATGAGCCGCCGGCACCGCCGGCTCCGCCGGCTCCTCTCTAATGTTTGATCTCATAACGAGTCTCATTCTCGCCGTCACAGCGGATTAATCGGACCGAGCGCGGCCCCGGCGCTGTCATGTGCCGGCTGCAGGTCACCACTTCTGCCCTTTTCTGTCAAGCGTCGCTTCACGATGCAAAAAATAAATAAATAAATAAATAATTGTCTTTAAGTCATCTTCATTACAGTTTGAGATTCAGCACTAAAAAGAAAGTAACTTTTTGTTTTTCCAGTTGGACGCTGATCGAGACGAGGAGGAGGTCTTCTGTGACATCAGCATGACTTTGGACAACAAGCTGTTTCCCTCCAAAGATCCGGCAGCCGGTGAGATGAGCGATTATTTTTATTAAATTTATTACATTAAGTGTGCCGAGTCTTGATTGGTTTTGTGGATTTGGGACTCGTATTGTGGGGCATTGGAAACAAAAGTGTGTAATATTTTGCGCGCATTCATTATTCGTCTTGTGTGCTGCTGGAATTACTGTTATATTAGCGCTACTGTTATTAATATAGATGAAGCATTTGTCGTGCTTCTTTTCTGTTGCATCAAATTTGGTAGAGATGCAGTTGAGAATTTTTAGAACGGGTTCAGTAACATCCGTGTTTACTGACTCATCGTTACGAGGATTTTCAGGGAATCGACGTGGCAGGATAACGGGCTCTTTGTTTCAGTCATGAGTTTCTTAAAATCACATATGGCGGATGATATGCAGCATCGAAAACAAACCAGAGACTTTAAAAGCAGCAACGGGGGTTTAAGCAGAGCCTGGAAAACCTCTTTTCAGCAGCACTTTATGAACAGACTGTACTCGCCGGCTTCGAAAATGTCCTTTAGCAGGGTGACGGGTATTTCTCTGCAGAGAAGTTCATCATGCTTCTCTTCTAAACTCTTTTGGCGGTTCTGATGTCGATGTTGATTCAATCAGTCAAATCAGGGTGAGCAGCGAGTGTGACGCGTGGACATTTTTCTTTTCTTTTTTTTTATTGATTTTTGTATTTAATGAGAAGTTGAATGGAAGTCTATGGCGCCAAAACTTTTTTGGAGCCAACCCTGAGTGGGTCTGGGCCTCATTTATCAGACCCCGAAGCTACGTCCACTTTTATATACCGTCTGTGGTTCAGACCAAAAACACACCACGGGATGATTTGAAACTTGCAACTACCCATAATTCCCCTGGTTACTACATTCGGAAACCAGATCACAGCGAGGGATCTTTAAGATGAGGTTATCCTAATAATGTTAGAATGTGTCCATGTGTTTTTGCATGTATACATACTATATATATATATATATATATATATATATATATATATATATATAATAGCTTTTAAAATGATTATGGGGTGTGTTACAACAGATATGAAGCGCCAACATACCTCCGGTCACCTTCAGGCATATTTAACAGATACATGAGTGTAGAAAGGCTTCTCCAAAATCCATAAGAAATGAAAACCAAAATCACCAGCTGCCTGGTTACCAATAGAGTTGGCATAGCAACCAGCGAAGCATGGGTCAGCCGTGCTTTGTGACAAACACAGAATCAACAAGGTTAGACTCAGTACTTTGAGCTCTCAGATGGCGAACTGTTATGTGTTATGTAAAAACTGATAATTCACCGTTCACAGATCTGCGTTCCTGACAGAAACACACACACACACACACACACACACACACATCACAGACCCCCCCCCCCCCCCACCCCCCTCATGTTTGTTTTAAAAGATGTGATCAGTCAGCGCTCTGCAGGGGCTCCTGCTCTGATTTCAGAGGTGACAGATATCATTAAAAAAAATTTACCGTTGGCACTGAACGGGGTTGGCAAAATATGCCTCGTTTTTTTTCATTATTTTATTATTCTTCATGATAAAACAGCGTGGGTTCAACTTGCAAATGTGCCCACACAACACATCATCTTGTAATGGAACATTTCCACTTCTTTAGTGGAACACGTTTTTGGCAAATTGATTATTAGAAGAGAGAAATGGTTTATGTGCGCACTGGTTTCGTTATTTTGCAGGGTTGTTTTTTTTTCCATTTATTGAAATCAAAGTCCACTGATGTCAGATTTAAGTATGTGAGAGTTTAAAGAATCTAATATCGATTCTGCCTTTTCAATGTTAAGGATTCAGCGCGTCATGTCACACAGCTCGAGCCAAGCCGCATCTCAGCAGGAAGCTGTTAAAGAATTGGAGGAGGAGATTATAAGTGTTGGCTGTTAAAGACGACCAATCAAACTGCCCGTTTCCCTTCATGTCAAAAGCAGTGCAATCGATAGCAAGCTGCTTCTGTAATTTGGGGATCTGCTACAGATTTAAAGCGACAGATTCGCTCAGGAAGAGACGGAGGCTCGTGTTGCGAGGTGCATCATCACCATGGGAGAAGAAAATATGTCTAAATATGGGCATTAGTACTGAATTTCGAAAATTGGACTGTATATCACCGACTGAACTATTTCAATACTATCTACTCTTGAAAAAATGTCATTCATGGTGCTGAACTTTTTAGAAAAAAATGTGGTCACACACCTGTCTGTCTGAGTAGTCTGTTAATTGTAGCTCCAGAAAAAATACCCTGGATGACACGCTCTCCCTGGAAACTGCAAAAAAAAAAAAAGAGTCAAAATGTCTAAAGTAAATTTCTCTTTCTTAAAATGGATTTTATAAAACAGTATTTTCTAGGGGTTATTAGGACGAGAGAAGATCCGCCGCCCAGTGTTATAATCAGCTCATTAGCATTCGAGAAAATGAGGAGTCAAAGAGTTTGAGATTCAGTCTCTTCTGTCGAAGAAGAACTGCACATGTTCCTGCTCTGAGGAATTCACATGGAAGTCAAATTAACCCACAAACCACCGGTACATTCGCTTTTCTCCCCGATCTGCACGTCAGGAAGTGAAGGCCAAGCACATACAATGCTTGATGCTCACATTCCCACCGATCCTTGACGTCAAAATTGCCTCGCGCTACTTGACAGCCGCCCGACGCACTTCTGCAGCTCCGGGAAATAGATCCGCGAACAAATGAGAAACGTTCAAACCGTCAATAAGAAAGATACGATCACTCGCATGCGAGTGAAAAGAGTTTCACCTCACGGAGGAGGTGAGCTCGCCACGACTCCACTTACACTGCGCACAATTACGTCTTCAGGTGCATTTAAGAGCCGCGTGACATCTGTACATTTGTCGAGATGTTCTCCCACACGCGTGTTCCCGTACTGGGGACTCGCAAAACATGTTGCACTCGACGAAACATACTCTGAGACGAGAGTACATTTCAAAAGCACACTTTAGCGACGTTAAACACACTTCCGAAAATCTTGAAATCTGGGTCGCGCGTGTGCAAATTTCTCGTTTCTACGCGTCTTTCAAATCGGCTGATAGAGAATAAAATAAGGAAAATCTGCAGGAGACAAAAACAAGATCGAGTGAAATCTAAAAATAGACCGGCAGTAGTTGAGGTCAACTCTTTAAAAAAAGAGCCTCCAGGCTCGGCGTCCTCCGTGGCAATCGCATGAAGAACTGAAGTGCTGCTGACAAGCACAGCCTGTGCCACCTGACATCACTGGAAAATAAAAAGATCTCCGCCGTGTCATACCTCAGCCCCTCGCTGCGCAACGGACGAGATGCACTCCGACATGCTGCTGACTCCCGAGTTGTGAACCGTTGTGTTTTTCTTTTCTGGTGCGTTCTGAAGCTCGTCGTCGCGACGCGTCTAAGAAACTCACGTCTCTCCGGAACCCGCCCGAACGTTTGAAGCCGCATCCTCGCAGAATCTAACCCAGTTCTTTAATCGGGAGGGGCTGGCGTGCAGGGGGAAAAGAAAAAAAGAAATCTGCCGAGGGGAAATGTTATTCACGACCCATTTCCACCGAGGAAGAGGATGAAGATGCTGCGTGTTAGAACTCACCACGGCGTCACCCCCTCGGCAGATTTCTGACAGCAGCGAGGTCGAAGTTCAAGTGCGGCTTCGGGTTGTTGTTGTTGTTTTTTTTTATGGGGCTAAAATGAGCTCGTTTTGTGGACGTACGGTATTTTTCTCGTCGGGCTCAGATTGATCAGCAAACCGCAAACGTGAAGTCGCGCGTCTCCGTCTGCGAAATGCGTGCGGCGCGCGTGCTGAGGTGGCGCTAACGCAACACAAAGAGACAACGCAATACGCATCTGCATACAGCGTTGACATGTAACGGCTGCGACAGCCAACAGCACCAGTGTTTCTGCCGTTATCGCAATCCACAACGTCTGTTGTTTTCTATTTTGTGGTACGGATCTTATTTATCAATTCATTCATTTAAAAGTCGCATGTCAAGCAGAAGTGATAAAGACTGTAGAATCCACTTCATACCAAACATTCGCTGTTTTTCTAATCTTTCAGATGAATGAAATCAGATCGTTTGCTTCCCTGCCGAGAGTTAGATTTGATTGGCTCAGCTCAGCATAAAGACCGGAAGCAAAGGGAATTTATACATCGGATCTATTTTGTTTTGGTTGATCCACCGACGTAAAAACATAATCTTTAAAAAAAAAAAAAAAAAAATACATAAAATGTGTTCATTTCTGTTTCTATCTTTACATGTTTTGATGGTTGTTGTGGATTTTTCTTTCGGCAGGTCCCAGCGAGCTGGATCTCAGTCTACTGGGTGAGATCGGCAGCCTGGCAGACGTCGCCTTCAAGTACGATGAGGTAACCGTGCGATGCATTTTTACCTACTGTGGACGTTAAAGGCTGAATCTGTGCAGTTTAAAACTTCGATTGTCGACGTACTTCCGAATACTACGGCTTCGACCCGCTGAGGAAGGCTGTGAGGTACGGCTTGGGGATCCGGGAATAAGCAAATGTAAAAAAAAAAATAATAATAATTTTTGATTAGATTCTGTCCAATCGCAAACGAGTATTGACGTCCTACCTTTCTGTTGTGTTTTGACCCTCGGGGCCACCGTACCTGATGGACGATTGCATTAAACGGAGATTTTTTTTTTTTTTTTTTTTTTTTTTTTGTGACATCAGCCGCAAATAATAACTAATATACTGTACAAACGATGATAAGACAAGTCCCAGGTTTAATTGCAACACCAGAAAAAGCAACGTATTAAAAATCCTTCCGTCCTTTTGCTGTGTGCTTTAATCCCGTAGCAGCAATTAAAGTCTTCAACTGCAAAAAATAAATTAAAAAAAAAACCTTCCCTGTCCCCGTTTCCGGATCCTCCGCTGTCTCTCTTTACTTTTTACTTGCTAAAAACACAAAACAAGCGCAAATTACACTTTCAAAAAAAGAACAAATTTCAAAGGCCGGATGATTCAGCGCTGCAAAATGTCCCGAGATGGCGAATATTGTTGCGCGACGGTTCCGACGAGTTTTCATTTCTTGACAACAGTCCAGCAAAGCATCGCCCCGACCGCCGTCTCATTCTGTGTCCTACGGGCGTCTGGAAACAAATTGTTTGCTCTCTCCGTCTCTTTCCACTTCATTTCTTCCGTCTCCAGGGGTTTCCTTTTTCTTTTCTCGGTTGATGGGGGTCTTTGCTGCTGCTGCTGTTGTTGTTGTTGTTGTTGTTGTTGTTGTTTAAGGTTTCCAACCAGGCAGGGTTTTCAGGGTACGTACAGGCTCTCCCGGCGGCACACCGCTTCACATTTATTCCGTCTACTGAATTCACACTTGGGAGCTGCCCGTGGATCACCGAGTCTGTTTATTGTCGGCTGCCCGTCTCCACGGCAACGACTCTCCGTCCTCCCGTTTTCAACCGACGACTTCTTCGGGCCAATTGGCGCCGTGTGCAATTTGTAACGTCTTAAAGCGTGAATGAGGGTAGCGATCGCGTCACCTGCAGTAGCTGCACGTTTAGGAGAGAACAGCTAAAACATAAAAACGCAAAAGGGTTTTTGGAACATGCGACATTACGCCGGGAACTCGAGGCAGCGGATGTCCCCTCTTCTGTCAATTTGTCTCGCCTTTTTCCGACAAAACACCGGAGAAGAAACACAAACTGTCTTCTTTTTACGTCGAAAAGATCTGTCCACCGACACCGTCAGCTGAGTGAAGCCGAGACGGTCCGGTTCACGCCGCTGCAGCTTTTCTTCATCCCGCGTCGTCCTGAAGCGGTCTCATTTATGCCGGATGTAAAACTCGTACCTCTCAGTACGACGGTGATCTGCGCGGAGACGGGGAGACCCCTCCCGTCCGGTCCGATTGAAAGCTCGACGGGATCTGTCGGACAGAAGGGGGGGGCGGGAAACGTGATACCGATTCTGCATCGCAATGAATTTCTGAACACGTTCACGGGCCCGGATACTTTCCGCACGTGGAAATCACTCGAGCAAGCGAGCGGACTGAAGGGAAAGAGAAACCTGAAAAGATTACACTCAAACTCAAGTGCAAAAGAAGAAGTGAAGAAAATAAGACGGATCCAGGCAGCGCGACCTCAAGAAACGTCGAACGTGGTGCTTTCACATCTGGGAAGGTACTTACGAACAGCTGCAAAACCGATCTGGCGGCGAGACGGTGGACCTCGACGTGGATGAGAAACCATCGAGCTGCTCAGGATCAAGGGTCATTCGTCGTCTGCTGCCGACGGAAAGCTCCGGAGCGCCCGCTAAACTCGACCTCGTGGCAAGATTGTTTTTTTGCCAGCTGGAGAAATAAATACAGTCGATACCGACCCGGCACATTAAATCAGCACGACTTCTACAGGAAAAAAAAACAAAAAAACCCGGCAGAACATTTCACCGAATGCAGCACCGGCTCGAACGAGGCGAAAAGATGCGCAGAACCGGTAAACTGTCGTCGCAGCGCAGCGCGAAATGAAATCGGTGCAGGCGGAGTCGTCCCAGCCACCGACTCGTGCCGTCCGTGCACGATTGCGCGCGGGGCTCGTCGCGGTGTCTGAGCTCCGTCGGCGGCCCCGCTTCGCAAATTGAATTACACTCGTGTGCTTCGTCACCCGAGAGCCGACATCCTCCTGGGCGTCGCCGGGGGGGGGGGGGGGCTTCGTAAGGCCCGGCTCTGAGAAAAAAAAAAACACCCTTCGCAAAGCCAGATGAAGGTGAATTTAAAGTGAGGCCGATCGATAATTATTGACCGACCCGGTCATCGTTATTCAGACGCGTGCACAGCCGGGAGAAAAGGCTGCTCCGTCAATAAAATAAGGCGGTGCTCCTCGTGGAGGCGGCGACGCCCCCCCCCCCCCCTCCCCTGTGCTGATCCAAAAAGAAAGAGGCAGAGGGGAGCGACACAAGCCGGGCAGAGAGAGAGAGGCTATTTCGGATCTCCGGTGTTCAAAATCTCTTCAATTATTTCTTGCTTACCTGCCACCTTTAATTTATTCGCGATGAATAAAACATCTGCGGGCTGACGTATTTGTGAATTTCTGAGTGCGATTCGCAATTTTTCTGAATTCCCATTAAAAACCGACCACGCGTGAAGGATTTAAATAGGATTCTCAGTGGAATTATCCCAAACATAAAAGGTCACCCTCGGGTCTTGGTGTCCTACGCTATGTTCAGACTGCAGGGAAATCGGATTTTCTTTCTCAAATCAGCGTGGGTCGCCGCGGTGACGACACACGCCGGCGGTGCAGCTTTCCGACGTGGAAGCTGCCGGCGCGAAAGTTGCAGTAGGCCGTGTATTTCGGCTTCTGTGCGTGGAGAGTTGTTATTGTTTTCCTCCGCGGCGCCAGAAACTGCACTTCCTGATAAGCGCTCTGCTGGCGGTAGCATCGATTTTGAAAAGCATCTGAGAATGAAGTTTGTTACCGTGTGTCGCTAGAAATCTGGACTGAGACACATCTGTAGAAATTTCAAACCTCCTCCAGATGTGAAATGTGTAAAATCCCAGATTGCAGATTTTTGCATGTTTTTTGTTGTTGTTTTTTTGTTTTTTTTGTTGCTGTTCAGACTTTCAAAAATAAATCTGGATTCAATCTGGATATGACAAAAATCAGATTTGGGCCGGCAGTCTGAACACAGACTCGGACCCAAAACGCAAGCAAATTTTTAGCCTCTCAAGTATTTAACAATGAAAAGGGAAGAAATGAAAACTTTTCCTGAACTACTTGTTGTGTTCCATCGCAATAACTTTTGTATTATACAAACAGCATGTCAGTGGGGGTTTTTTTGGGCCGTTATGAAGGCTGTGAAGCATTCGTTTATAATTGGAGTCAGACTAACTACATGCGGGCGTTGCGTGGGAGAATTGATACGGTCGTCGTGGCTTTGAGCGTTGTGTTGAAGCTACTGTAGTCCTGAACGCCGGTTGGCTGAACGGTGCTCGGCTGATGCTACCGGATGCTTACAGAAGCAGTTAAGAG
Organism: Embiotoca jacksoni; assembly: GCF_022577435.1. NCBI lineage: Eukaryota > Metazoa > Chordata > Actinopteri > Embiotocidae > Embiotoca > Embiotoca jacksoni. The sequence continues at coordinate 11,233,499 of NW_027185363.1, read as the reverse complement.
GAGCTGCAGCGCCGATAGACTCGGTGACAAATGGGAACAAAAGCCACAGCCAGCTTCGGCCAGCGTAGAGCAGCTGCGGCTGAGCTCCCGGCCGTTGGCGACAAGCCGTCATAGCTCGACCTTATGAAAAAGAGTAATGAGCAATAAAGTGTCACATCATCTCTCCTTTATATTGTATCTGCGCAGCGTATCCCTAAACCGGCAGTGTGTTATGAAACTAAAAAAAAAAAAAAAAAAAAAAGCGCTTCGGTACGATTTTTCTGGAGACATCTACGTCCTTTTCAGGATGAATCATACACATGTTCCAATACTTTATTTGATTTATGATCAAATGCCCAAAAAAAAAAAAAAAATAACTGATTTTATACGTGTTAATTCATCACATTTATTTATTTATTTATTTTTTTTTTACTCTATAATCAGTATTTAAACGAACGTGACGTCACCCGTTGGTTTGTGAACGACTGTTCTGAATTTTCTAGTTCGGCGTTTCGGCCGTCGCCGTCTTGGTATTTTGGAGTCACCACAGTCGCCGTATTTGGATGATCTGAGGAAGCGTGAGCGGCGGATCCGACTCGATCTGATCGGGAACCCGAGGACACTGCATCCGCCCACATGTAGCGAAAAACCTGACTGCACCACAGGCCTGTCAATCAAACAGAAATGCCCCACAACATACCGCTTTTTGAGGCCTAATATCTAATTAACGATGGGATTATTTTCAGATGGACCGCCAGAAAACTAATGAGGAGGAGTGACTTTAGCGAGCGACACCATAATGACTCCGAAAAAAATGTCTTGATTCAGTATTTCATGAGACAAGCTGAATGGGAGTCTATGGAGCCAGAGCCTTTTTGGAGCCAGACCCCTAGTGGCCCTGGGTGGTACTGCGGTTTAAGGCACATCCACATTGCCCTCACTTGTCAGACCCAGAAGCTACATACACTTTTATATAGAGTCTGTGGTTTCAACTAAATTAGGAAATATACATACACTTAAATGAGGGTTTTAACTAATAGGCGCCTCCCGGCAGGAGGACTTTAGTTGCTCGACTGTCCAAAAAAAAAAAAAAAAAAGGCAAAATGGCAAAAAAAACCTTTAAGTAAATTATCTACATTGCCAGAGACTGCAAAGTAAATTTCTGAAGTCTTAACCCTCCATGCTCATAAAATGATAAACCCTTTCGACAAAAGGGAACGACGTGACTTCTCCTTAACGATAAATGTTTCCCTTTTTTTTTTTCGCATCACTATTAGATGTCTCAGAAAAGCCAAGTCGTGTCTTCGGCATCCACCAGCAGGTTTGTTTTGGGTCGTGCGTGTCGAGCGTTGAACAGACACTTCGGGTGTTGTTGTTTTTGGACTGTTTGTGTAGGAGCGCGCGTCAGCGATCGTGTACGCGTTGCTGTTTTGTATCACCTACCGACTCTTAATCGCCAACATTTTTTTTTTTTTTTTTTTTTTTTAACAGAGTATTTTGCGCGCGTGTTTATATACGTATCTCATCTCCGTCACGTGGACGCGACGCGTGCTCTCCGCATGTGTTTCTGTGTCTGAGTCACGGCACCAGTTGGTGTACCCACGTGCCGAGCTGACTCGTCGCTGGCACCCGGCACTCCGCCACACCGACGGCATTTGTTCCAGACACCGGCAGCGGCCGTGCTTCACTTTACTACACCCCCCCCCCCCCCCCACACACACACACACACACACCTCCTCCAAACGGCTCGCTCCACTTGGACCCTCGCACCGACACCTCTTGCCGTCTCGAGCGCGACCGGCAGCGTCGGAAACAACGCGAGGCGGAGAGCCGCGAATAGATGCGAGATGTCAAGTGAGGTCGTTTCCCTGAGTCATCTGTCTGCAGGTGATGTTCAGCGGTTTTTCAAACGTGCTTTCTGCCAGTCGGCCTGGATCTCCGTTCGACTATCCATCTTGAAAATGCCCTTGTGAAAGGTGACGCTCCGCCTCGGGGTGGAAATCATCGCAGAAAACTTCCGTGGAATGATTTGTATTAAAAAAAAAAAAAAAAAAAAAAAAAGTCGGTGTATCTTCTCAAAGACTGAAACAAATCTTTTGACATCAGAATTCTTTTTAATCTTCTCGGTCATCTCCTTGTTGAGCTTTTCCACTGATGACTCATTATCATTTAAGTACACTAGTTCACTGATGTGTGCTCGTGTTCGTGGTTCCTACTGATTCATCGTACCATATTTCCAAAAAAATTCATGACAACAATGTTGTTTTTTTTCATGTGATTCAAGTGAAAGCAAACGGACAAATACGCTGCGTATCCATGCCCCCCAGAATTAGAGGCTGGACAACATCATCTGCATTTAGTTTCCAGTGAGAAATTAATACAATTTTGGTTAAGGTTTGGTTTAGGTACAAAATCGCAAAAAGAAAAAAAGAAATTGAGGTTTGGGTCAAAATGACTCTCTCGCTAATGTTTGGGGTATTTGTCAACATGGTGTTGCAGGGTTGCGGTTAAGGATTGATTGTAATCATGCTATTAAATAAATAACAGGGAATATCGACTGGAAACAAACAGCCCTCTCCCGTTTTTAAGTTAAACGTTTTGTTGACCCAGCCATCCACCCCGAAATCCTCCTCATATGGACTCTGTGGCTCTTTAACAACATCCCTTGAACTCTTCCTTTGCACCAAGTATATTTTCTACACCTGATAGAGGACTCTGTCACTTGATCGCAAACATTTGAAATTTCGGTGCATCTTGACTCATTCGTGTTGGAAGGAAAGTCTCGGATTACATCCCAGTGCTCGACAATAGCACAAAAAAAAAAGTCTTGTATCATCGGATTCTGGCAGTTTCACCTGTGTGACTTCTCGTTTTCTTCCTTTAATGGCTTTATAATGGTAACCATCGACCCTTCAGCTGGTCATTTCTACCAGAATGATGCGGATGGCCAAAGCTGATGAGGACAATAATGAAAATCAGCAGCCGTGAGACGTGGGAAAAATCACTTTTGAAAATGGTCTCGAATATCTGAAACGATTTACATTTGCCAGAGTGGAAAATGCCTTTCAGACAGTTTTAATGCCCAGTTTGTCGGGAGCTTGCAGATCTGCAATTATGATTCGGAGAACGAGGCTGCCGCTTGCTCCACGGACACTGAGGGTTTACACAACGCTTGGTCCTTATTCTCTTTTTCTCAGATACTGTTTATCTATTTTTTTTTCCTTCTTTGACACCGTCTCAGGGTCTAAGTGATGGTTTGTGGTCTGACAATGTGGCAATAGTGTTTATATACCTGATGTGAATGGCAATACCCAACGACAGACAGAAAGGTCAGCGAGTCATCGTGTGTGGAGACGTTAACGATGATAACAGCCCTGTTAGGTTATTGTTAAGGATACGGATAACTGCACGCTTTCAGGCCGTCTCCTTGGGAGGACTTTCATAGTGCTGTGAATGAAAAGGGACGCTAATAGCTGCGTAGATAATGAGAAAAAAAAAAAGAGACAATCACAATCGTCGGCTCCTTTCACCTCTGCACAGCTGTCAATCATTCCGTGAAGTCGGTGGGAACGTCAGATGCTTCCGGTTTTGAGAAGTTGAAAACGGACTCCTTCAATCCAACATCATAAGGATGAGGAGAGGAGTTTCCGTGGTTACCGAACCATCCAACGAGCAGTTCAGATAAAGCCAGGTGAAGCCTTTCCTCTGTTCTTTTGCCAAATATTGTAGACACGTCTGACAGTGAATGGACATCCCGTGTTTCTGGTCGCAACGGAACAAGGATTCAATCTTTCAACAGCACAATTCCCTCGTGCACAAACTCAGGTCCATTAAGAAGTTTTTTTTTTTTTTTGAGTTTGATGTGTGGCCTGCACCACCGCTGACCTCAAACTCATCCCACCGAGTCAACATCTCACTGATGCTCTCGTGGCTGAAAGGGATTGAAACTCCTGCAGCCGGGATCCAAAACGTTGTGGAAAGCCTGGAACCTGAAGAGCGGAGGATGTTTTTAGCAGCACCATATTATCGTGCCTGGCTTTGCAAAGATCTAATTTCAGCCGGTGACTGTGTGTAAAAGTGGACGTGGCTTCAGGGTCGGCAGATGCGGAAGTGCCTTAAGCTGCAATACCACCGAGGGCCGCTAGAGGGTGACTCCAAAAAGCCTCCAGAGACTCCCATTCAACTAGTCTCATAAAAATCCCAGTAAATAAAATGTCTCTACGGGTTATCGCGGTGTTGTTAGCTAAAGTCGCTCCTTCGCATAAAATTTTCTGTCGGTCCAAATGAATAAGATAAGCTTCTTAACGTGTGGTCGTGTTGTCGTGTTTTCTTTCACATTATAAGTTCTATTTACTTTTTGCTCTTTGTTTTGACTGTAAAGTAATTTCTAACTGTGTTTGAAAGGGGCCGTGTAAATATTTTGTTTAATATTTAGTCGTGTATTTCTACGTCTCTATTCGAAGATCCGAGGACAGTATCTGAAACAATAGATACATAAAGAAGGACAAAAACACAAATGAAAACGACGAACATACATCAAAACCTAAAATCTTGACCTCTCTGTTTCTCCAGGTTGACGAGGAGGAAGAAATTGGGTATGCCGAAGGGTCCACAGAAAGTGAGTCGACGAAATGTTTGATTTTTGATCAGAAGTCGAGAGACGAGCAAACAGCCTCCCCCCCCCCCCAACCCCCCCTCTCCCCACACCCCCTCCCCTACCTTTCCTCTAGAACAAAACACACACCAAATCCCCTTCTTCCTTCTTTCATAAACCTGCAGCTGACTCCATTCAGCATTTCATCACACACACACACACACACACACACACACACACACACACACACACACACACACACACAGTTCCATCTCGGTAAATGCCAAGTGTCATGTAGCCGTAATGCAGCAGATGCCTGAAAGAACCTCTCCCTGCGGCCCTCTGTGTGTTTTTATCAGCATCAACGGCATTGATTGTGTAACGCAGGGGGAGGCTCGTCTGTTAATTTACTGTTGCCAGTTAGACCTGATGTTTATCTCTCGTCGGCTCGCCGTCGCCACACCAACGAGTCCACGCTCGCTGCAAAAACACGCCGATCCATTTTGTTATCTTCTGCAGACTTTTTTTTTTCCTCCGGTTGAAACAAATGATTCCATATTATTACTGTAATTAGATTACTGGTATAATTGTGAACACATTAATTTATCAAATTATAGCTTCTTTACAGTATAATAATAACTGCTGGTGAACATGCTCTGCCTTCATGAAGCTTCATTGAAGCTAAATTAATTAACTGATTCATTACGCGATTGGTGAAATAGGTTAGGTTAGGTTAGGTTAGGTTAGGTTAGGTAGTTACTTTATTAATCCCCGAGGGGAATTTTTTTTTTCCCCTACAGCAGCATACAGGAAGCAATAGATAATAATATAATAATAGAAAGCAATAAAATAGCAGTAAAAATATAAAATAAAATATAAAATGCACAGTATATACAGTACAGTATATATCTATATATATATTATATACAAATAATACATAGTCATCGATTTTCAGTGGCGATGTCTCTGTTTTGTTTTTTTAAACTGAGCCCGAGTCTTCAAAATGTCTGAGCACATCTGTATTTACTTTGTATAAATAATGACAGTTTGTTGTAAACAAACAGCTGCTGCTGTTCATGACCAGATTTTTCCCTTGGAAACGCTGAGTATCAAATACGAAGCCAAACAGACTTTAAATTGAAATGCAAAGTTGACAATTATCGCTTCAACCTTTTGTTAAGAAAATTAATATAGATTTGTTCTTCCTTTAGAAAAGAAACCAAATGTTTTTCATGCATGCAGTATTTTGTATCAAATACGTGTCCTGCAGTGAAAATAATGTGATGCTAGAAGGTGACTCAGCTTCATTTAACAGTGTAAACAGAGACACCAAAGATGTGTCTGAGTTAATCACAACAGGAAATGGAGGACAAATACCTCGGAGTGAATTAGTCACTGGTCACAGGCTAATTATTAATCATAATAAGGGTTTAATTGGTTTCTTTTCCAGTTGTAAAATGTTGTGCCGGGCCTGTATTTTGTTAATGCATTATTTATGTAATACCAAAATATACCGATAATTCAAGCCTCGTGCCTGATATGATGTTTTTTTTTCTAGCTTTGGGTCGACTTGGTTCAAATTAACTCTTAAATATTGGTGCTGACCTCAATTAAATATAAATAACTCTAATTATATCCAGTTTTACACGGTTCGCAAAAAGAGAGGAATGTAAATTACCTCTCCCTGTGTGTGTGTGTGTGTGTGTGTGTGTGTGTGTGTGCTTGTATTACTCGTGTTGTGGGGACATGAATGCAGCTACGCGGTCGCACCGTGGGGGGGCTTTTCCCCAAAGCGTGAATCCTGACATTTTAGAAAGACGACTCGGTTCAAGGTCAGCGTCCAGGAAATCAACGTCAGTCGATGTAATGTCCACTGAAGGGATGAAACGTGACTCCGTGTGTACGTGTCTTTGCGAGGTGAGCGAGGACATTCTGGTCCGACCTCAATTTGAAATAGACCTTCAAAAGGGCCGTTTGAAGGTTGACACTCGGCTTCAGAGTTCAGGTTAAAGGTCTTCGCACGCCGGGTGCGCGACGAACGCGCTACAGCAAAAATGTTCAAATACTCGCCGGTGAAACTCGCCGGCAATTTTTTGTTTTTTGTTTTTTTTTTGTACTTTTTAAAATCAGCACGGTTGGTATTAAGGTATTAAAACATACCAATGTAGGAGGGAAACTTGAAAAATTGTCGTAGACGTGCTCCTTTTTCTTTTAAACCGACGCAGAGATGCTTTCAATGGATGCATCGTAGTGAACATCCGTCAGTCGTGATGTCATGATAAAAAAATAAGGAAATGTAGGTTTTTTTTTTCGCCACGTAATATTCATGTTCTGCGAGTTGTGATGATTGTTGTTGGGTTAAGAATGCACGGGGTCATCAAGGGTCCTCACAAGGATATTAGTTCCAGCAGGTGTTGATCTGCACCGCATGTTAAAACTGTGATTTTCTTCCCTCTGACAGGTTACTGTACAGAACAGAAGAAACCAAAGGTTATCTTCATTATGGGTAAGTACACGCACACACACACACACACACACACACACACACACACACACACACACACACACACACACACGCTCCTCTGAGCACTGGTTGAACCTACCTCATTAGGAAGAGCTGAAAACACACGACATAATAATGAGCAGCTGCTGACTGTTCAACTGGCTGTTAGTAAAACTGGCCTCATTCATACACACACTCACTCACACACACACACACACACACACACACACACGCACACACACGCACACGCACACCACTGAACTCAGACTGCAGCCCAGATGACAGGGCTGCGTTCAGGACTGTTTTTAGAGGCCAAACGACAGATGTCTGAAGATTAAACAGCGGAGGGCGAAATGTAAAACTGAAGATAATCAGCTACAAAACATTACGAGCTCTGGTCCGACCATCACTTTCGAAACGAAGCTTCGATCAGCGATGCACGTATAACTTTAGCTTTTTGCTCGGTGCTCAGACTGGGTTTGGCAACATTATCGGGATATTTTTAATGCGGCCTTTAATTGGCATTTTAGGTTTATTCACTCGATGGTGC